>NW_017732143.1:256135-265756 GCF_001890085.2 Hipposideros armiger | reverse complement strand
AGCTGAACCTAGGGTATTGTTGAGGGTTGGCTGGAGTTTGAAGATTATGGATTTAAAATGGAGCCAATCTGCATAGTCAATTGTCCTCCAGAAAAGTAGACCTGGCTTCCACACACGAGTATTTTTATTTAGGGTTGGGTTTTTTTTAAGAGAACTGTGTTGTATGGACAACGTGACAAGACAATTGGGTTCATCATATTTGACGTGATAGCTTATGAATGTAGGTGCAGATTATAGAAAAGTATAGAGCACTAAGAGATTTTTTAAAAATCAAGTGGGAGGGTAAAGAGGGTAGACCTGCCAAAGTAGTCAGAGATGTTAAATGTGTTTTTAAATAACGGTGTGAAGATGTGTAGACAACGTGTATTCAGGATGTCACAAGCATATTCCTGATTCACACAGTCCAGCTATGTAAAACTCACATGCCAAGTGCGAGATGTTGAGATGCGTTTTCCTACTCTGTTGGAGTAACGGTAATTAACACCTGTCTAGCATTGTGGTTGAATGGAAGTGGGGCAAGCAACAGCCACTTATATACCTTGCAATGATGAGAAGCGTTCTTGTCATTTATTATAAGCTGCCCTCTTACTGTGAAGGTAGTAGGAAAGAACCATTCTCAAAGTTGTGATTTGGAAAATCTGTGAACTATAGTTGCCTAAAGTAATTTTTATTTTATCTTTCTTGAAACCCACAAAAAGGTGCAAAAAACAAACAAACAAAAAACAAGCCAAACAATATTTAAAAGAAAATGTCCCATAAAACAGCTAAAGAAACTAAGCTATAGAGCATTCTTTCCAAATCCTGTGATAGTTGCACTAAATGCAAAATGATGTGTAAAAACAAAACAAACTAAAAACTAATGTAACTTAGAAGAAAATGCACAATTTTATAGAAATAATTTCTCATGAAAAGCCCATTGAAAATTTCATTGATTAGTGTAGTATGTCTTAGTATCTTGATCAAATCATGAAGTTAGAAATTTCTCTGTAGAGAAGAGAAAATGGTGCAACGCAACACCATGCTTAAATGCAATTTCTATTTTCAATTTAGCAACCTAGCCAGATGCTTTTAAAAAAATGGAAAGCAAGCAGAGACATCCAGGGAACACAGAGGGACCATGTGATTTTCATGGCTTTCCTTTGCGCATCACCAACCTTTAAAAAACCAACTTCTGAAAGGCACTATTGCTAAGAAAATAGCAGATTTGATGGGAGAGGATTTAAAGCAGCAAACAAGAATGCTATGAGGTCATTTCTCAGTGCCTCTCAGTTTTTTTCTCTCTTCTTTATTTCTCTTCAAAAAAATCTATCAGTAAATTGCTCACTGTATTTAAATATAACTGATATTCTTCAAGATATGACTGTATATGACATAAAAAAGGTAAAAGAACTTATGTCAGAGAAGGATTATTCAAATAAATACATAATTCTAATCAATAACTCAACAAAATTATGGACAACATGATATTATTGAGTAAAACACAATAAAAAGTAACAGTGACGGCTCAATGATGAGATATTTTTCTAAAAAAAAGATTTAAAAACCAAGTTGATAGAACTTACTAAAGAAATAACAGAGAAGGGTAAAAAGAATATACAGATTAATATAATAATAAAAGCAATAAAAAAGCAAGCAAACACATGAAAACATTTGAAATACCTATTGGAAGCCATGCCAAATGCTAAAGAAAGGACAATAGATACAAGCATAAATAAAAATTAAATTGTAGAATTAGAAGACAAACAAAGAAATTCCAATGTGCACAAAAATAATGGTCCTGAATGAGAACAGAAAATAATGGGAAAAATATATGAAAATCAGAGAAAATATATTTTCTTAAAGTATAGACATTACAATACAAAGGGTAGCTTCTACCTAAGCTGATATGGGAAAAACAATATTAAAATACATTTATTAATTATTCAACTTTAATATTAAAGACACATACATATAAGCAAATAGGTAGAAAAATCAGGTTACCTACAAATAGCAAAGGATTGTTATTAGCATCCTGCTAACTTATTCGTACTATTTCTCCATAGTAACACTGAGTGCCAGAATTCAGATGAGCAACATCTGTCATCTAATAAAGGAAGTAAACAATGCCCCATGTATTTTACCTCAGTCCAAACTTTGCTTCCATATCAACAGAGCATGCAAGATCAAAGGGATCCAATTTATAAATATTTATCTAAATTTTTGCATGTAGTTATAGTTGAAACCACCCACAAATTGTCTTTGATTTTGAAATACATTTTTTGAGAAATAAAGCTTAGATTCTGAAAATGTAAATAGAAATAACATAATAATTCGTTTTTTATCAATATTTAGAAATATGCATATAACCTAAAGCACAAAAATTCCACTTCTGGTGTAAATCATAGGAACCCTTGTGCAAGTGAATATTTATACCTTCACAAGAGTATTTATTGCATAATTTCTGAAAGAGGAGATTATTCAAATGTCTAAATTATCAATAACATTAAAATGTTTCAACTAAGACCATCAATATCAGCAATGAAGAAAAAGTTGCAGAATATTAGCACAATGCCAGAAATATAAAAATATTATATAATATGAACATTAAAAGTAAACAAGTAAATGAAATAATCTAAGTGTTCAGAGCAGATAGAAAACTGCATTGTTTTGTATAATCATATAATTTTTCATAATGCAGTACTTTCAATATTATTTTAAATCTTATTCTTTCATGACAATACACATGCTACTATAATACCTTCCATATATGTATATATATATATATATATATATATATATATGATAATGTTTTATTAAAACACTAATTTGCTTGGCCTAAAAAATAAATTCCCTTAAATACATTAAGCTGCATTTTGTCATGATTAATTGTGCTCGTAAAATCATGAATACTTTATAGATTTATGGTATTGGTATAGAATTGTATTTATTGAAAATAAGTCTAAATCTATCTGTAATAATTAAAATAGCATATTACAAAAAAGTGTAGGAACTGAATATACTGTGACATATAAAAAAGATATCAAATGAACATACAAATATAACTACAGATATTAATAAAGGAAGGTTCTGTAATTATACTTTGTAATTAACACTGATATAGTAATATTCAAATATAAAACTGTCTTCTAAATTTTATTAATCGTCTTATAAGTCAATCATAAGAATAATGCAATTTTTTACTCATATGTGTGATATAAAAGAAAAAGCAACAAAGAAAACAAACTCATACATACAGAAAACAGAATGGTGGTTATCAGAAGGGAAGGGGGTTGAGGGAGAATGAGGAGGCTAACGAGGGTCAAATATGTGGTGACGGAAGGAAACAAGGCTTTGAGTGGTGAGCACACAATGTTTGCTCAGATAACGTATAACTTGCACATCTGAAACTTATGTAATGTTATTAACCAATGCTACCCCAATAAATTTAATGAAATTTCAAAAAGAATAATGTAATTTATTTTAATTTAGAGATTTATGCTTTCAACCGCACTGATTTGCACTAAGTATGCATTTGTTATTAGCAGATTGGAATTAAAAACATTACCATTAGTGCTTACTTACAAATACAACAAAATGTTGAAAATTGTAAATATTAAGTAGTTTTTAGAAGACAGTTTTGTATAAAAAGGCAGTGTTTGGCAAGTAAAATCTGATTTAATAACATCTATGACACACTTAACAATTCACACCATATATTACTATTTTCTTGTGACATAAATAAAATACACCTCTAATTTTTGAAAGTTAAATGATTAATAGAAGGGAACTCCCCAACAATGATAAAAGCTCAAAAAAACAAAAAGCAAAAAATTAATTGATAATGTGCAGAAAAATTACTAATTGTTTTCACCTTTTATGTAATCTAATATATTCAAATCTACGGACCTGTCAAGGACACAAATGCAAATGCTTATGCAAGCAGATATCAACTTAATTTTGAAAGTGTTGATTGTGAATACATTAATTAATTTATTAATAAAAATAGTGCTATGCTAAAAAAATATTATACAAATGTATACAAGCTGAGATATGGTAAACAAACAATAGGCAAAAATACATCCTAATTTTGATATTTGAAATTTGAGTGTAGCTCAAAATCATGCTACATTTTTCTCAGATTTTAAAAATTATCCAAAATGTTATTCTTTCAAAGACTTACTAAAAACATTAGAAAAACAAGTCTTGCTGTTTCTTCTCTAGTTTCCTCACGACTACCAGGAATTTTTCCATAAGATAAAAATCGAGTTTTATGTCTGTGTTCACAAAGTATACCTAGCATTGTATTTTTTCCATAATAAATATTGGTTTGTAACAAATGAAGCATCGATAGTAGTGTGCAAATCTAGAATAGAACGTATAACACAATAAATATTATACACACTATGGGATAAACAAAATTCAACTTTTCAAAAGCTCTGAAATGCCAACCACGAGTAATAAAGATAATGGATAATTCTTTCCATACACAAACACAGGCCACGTTGACATATAAGTGATATATTTGAAATATACCATGATGAGCTGTCAAATCAGGCTTTTCAGTCAGACATACAGCTTTTTCATTCTTTCATTTTCTCTCTACATTCACATCTATCAATCCTCGGTTTCGTTTTCTACCTAAAGAATTCCCTGACAAATTTGAATTCCATACATTTTTCTCTTCTCTGTTCATTATTGTATTTCTCAGAAAAATTTGGTGCATGTTCACAGGCAGGATATAACCAACATTTTCTAAAGTCTGTCAGAAGTAAATAAATAGTAATGATCAAGAGGAACAAGGAAAGTTAGGATGCTTCCAGCTACAAATACCAAGAATCTACTAAAAATGTTTCAGAAATAAGTAAACTGCAGCAGCTCACCTAAGAAGTTCTAAGGCAGAGTCACTCCCGGGTTCTTTCATTCAAAGGCATGGCTACGGATCCAAGAGTGTTTGGTATGTGTTTCTGCCTATGTGGGCCTACTAGGCTGAAAGCTCTCAAGCGTCCTAGACAGCTACACAAGCTTCACATGTCTTTTAAGTAAAAGCTTTTCCTCTAGCACTTTTAATCTGCAGGGAAATTGATGGTTCAGAGTAATCATTATTCACTCCTGGAGATTTGGAAAACACCTACCAAAATGAATCTGAGGTAAACCTAAAGAAAGCACATTGGCAAATAAATAAGTTATGCTGCTAATTTTTATTTTTTGCTCTGCTTTCCATTCCAAAGTTGAGAGAGAAAAAAAAATAGGAGGAAAAGCAGATTTGAAAAATAAACACTTGATTTAACTGCCTAGGTATATTGGGTTAGCCTGGAGTGAGAAGACAAGTTTCTTTGTAACATGAAATTTAAGCTTTTCAGCATCCTGATAGCTAAAAAGCAAACTCAGTAACTAAATAATTAATTGTTGACAACATATTGGCTACTGCCAGTGTAAGAGTTTTTAGCCTTTCATCAAAACATTCCTAAATTTACTCTTAAATGCACTGGACATCAGTACTCTTACACAGCTCTTGGGAACACCAAAGTTACTAACCTTGCCATGTTTATCTCAGATCCCTACCACTGTTCATATCAAACTTCTGTTTCTTGTTAATGGCTGCTTCCAGTTCATAATTAAACTTAAGAAAAGTTTCCTAAGAATTTGAATGAAAAATGGACTTAATGTCTCTGATTTGTTATTATTACTTTAATGTATATTAAATAAATAGATTATTGGCAAAATTGGAAGGAGATGTGTCTATAAGAACAGCTCCTTTTGCTGCGTACTGATTACTCTTAGAAACTGAAGCAAAATTATTTTAGCTGTGTTGGAAATTTTGTATGGTTTTGCTCTAGCCCCAGATTCTCTAGATTCTAGAATGTTTGACAAGGACAAAGATTATTTTGACTAAATTTAAGTAAAATTTGTCTTCATTTTTGTTTAAAAAATTGGTACACGTAATAATATTTCAGGGATCACAATTTCATGCAAAGGGCAAGAACAGAGAATGAGACTAACAGTTGTTAAATTTGCTTTCTATTATTGATATTGCATGTGGAAATTATGGTATCCCTCTTCTGAATAGATAGAAAGGAATGGAATTGTCAGGGAGAATTTGAAAACATTCGTAGGTTCCCTGTTCAGGGTTAGACATCTGCTTTACTGCTTGACATACTCACACTAGCAGACCTTTATCACCGTTTGGTCTTACTATTGGCTCACAGTCAATGACACATCTTTTTAGAGAGATTCTATACCCCATTTCCTTTTTGGCTTAGGCTTTTGACAAACCAGAGAATGTTAACCAAAGGGGAAAAAAACCTGTAATTTATCTTAATTATAGAATTAATATTTAAACATTGCATGATTCACTTTCAGGCACTTAAGGCTTACTTCCTTATTTACAGGACCAAGTGTAGTAAAATTCATTGATAATGAGAGCCAGGAATAAAATTTCACTCCCCTCCACCCCAAAGGTCACCTTGAATCTTTGAGTACTCCACCAAAAAATAAAAAAAGGAATTGTAAATAACTTCCACCCTGACTCTTTTGCTGTAGCTATAATATTAAAAGTAATTTTGAACCAATTGGACCACGCTAAAGAATGTGTCATCTCCTGAAGGATATTTTGAGTATTACTTTGCATTTAATTACTTCATTGCTATTTCACTGAAGAATTGTAAACTCTTTGAATTCAGGCCTCGATAATTTTAAAAATCTCATATTTGCTTTGGCATCCTCTCTAACATAAAATAGACATTAAATCTCATAAAACTTTGCTTCAGATCATTAAAATAATTATAATAAGGAGTATTTTTGATGGCAAGTGATAACATACTATTCCATTTGCCATTTAAAGAAGGTTTTGGCATTCACATAGAATTTTCAATATGTTTCAAATAAAATATCCCTCACAAGGAAAAAAAGTCTTCAATTTCTTTAAGTTATGGTAAACAATTGCTTCCAATGTTACTCTTCAACCTACATCTATCTGTTACTATTTTAAGATAAATATTTGGATAAGTGATTGGAAGATGCTAAATACCAACATATTCTTGATGAAGAGTGTAGTGATTTTTGTCAAAGTGAGCACAACAAATAGATTAAATACTCAGCTCTGTTTTGCCATTGAGACTTTGGATAATATGTCCTTGAATG
Organism: Hipposideros armiger; assembly: GCF_001890085.2. NCBI lineage: Eukaryota > Metazoa > Chordata > Mammalia > Chiroptera > Hipposideridae > Hipposideros > Hipposideros armiger. Next base: position 258,637 of record NW_017732143.1, on the reverse strand, counting down.
ATTTATAGAAATCATTCATACAAAGTATTTTCTTCAGCAAACATTGGGTTGACTGGTCAACACCATCATTACAAGTTATCTTTAAAGAATGTCTGCATAAAAGTAGACTCTCCATTTGATACTGGTTGAACAGGTTATAGGTCCATGTAATCATTCAGCCGGGAAATTTTACACAGCTAATTGGACCACTCTTCATACCTTGTGAAACTGCTCTGAACGCAAAGAGCAAACATTCACTGCATTAAAATTGAAAAAGCTAAGAGCAGCTACGACATTCAGAAGATGGCCTGGCACTCACATCTAGGCCGTGTTCTTTTCCTAGTAGACGTAAACAACCTCATCAACACGCAGTAAGGTTACTCCGAGACCATGATAAAATGAGACAAATAGAGGCTGCGTCATAGTTTTGTCTAAGCTCAGACAAAAACAAAATTATCAGAAAACCCCTAAATACAAAACACCTTCCCCACTTCCTGAGAAAAATAAATAAATATTTCTTAACTAATTACAGCTTAATGCTCGTGCTAGTCTCCACTTTCTGTAGATTAACTGTACTGTGATACACATTCACAAAAGTGCCCCCACTGCTGACAGCATCCAATGTAAAGGGAAGTCTTGCCTCCTTACATCCTCCTTCAACTTAACCAACCACAGCCCCAAATTCTATGATGCATCCTTTCTAACACCTTCTTACCAAGACACCCACGTTTCACCATAGTATGCTTTCTCCCTTGCTGCAACAAGTGATAAGCCCAATTTGTTTAACTACAAGTGTGTTTCTAGTGGTCTTTGGCTTAAGCATATTAAATGAAAGTGCCAATTTTTAAAGGTAAAATGGCAAAGAAAACAGCCATGGTCATCAAATTTCTCAGTTCTGCTTGCTACCTTATTTCAAATTATTCTGTGCTTGAAAACAAATAAATGCATAGACACACAAAACCCTTTTTAACATTTAAACCTAGAGGAAAACAGAGCAGAACATGATATGAGTTTATTATTATGAGAAGTAACACCTTGTATCAGGGATAATAAGAGAAAACTCTGTGTGTGTGTGTGTGTGTATGAATATATGATTTTTTTTTAATTTGAAAAGTAAAATTAATCAAATGTTAGGATTCCATAGTGACTTTTTCCCCAGAAACTTGGTGGGTGCACGTGGTAGGCTGACTAATGGCTCTTGGAAATGTCTAGGTTCTAACCCCTGGAGTCTGTGAATAAGTTACATTATGCTATAAATAGGATTTTGCAGGTGCAATGAAGGTTATGAACCTTCAAAGAAGATCATCCTGGATGATGTTAATCTAATCACATGAGCCTTTCAAAGCAGAACATTTTCTTTGGCTGGAGGTCTGAGGTGTAGCAAAAGGAGAAGGAAGTAGGACTGGAAGAGAGAGGCCTGACCAGCGGTTCCTGGATTGAAGATTCACAGAAAGCACGAGGAGCAATTGTCACAGTGTCTAGAAGCAAAGACTGCATTCTAGCTGTCAGCTGGCATGGAAATGGGGACCTGAGTCCTACAAACATAAGAAGGAACTGTACTCAGCCAACAACATGAATGATGTTGAAAGTAGATCCAAAGGCTCGTGAAAGGAACAGCTTTGCTGACCCCTTATATGCAGCTTGCTGAAACTCAAAGCAGAGGACAGAGTTTTGCCATGGTGTCCTGGGATTCTGACCTACAGAACTGCGAGATAATAAACGGATGTGGTATCCTACTGCTAAATTTGTAGTAATTTGTTATTGCAGCAATAGAAAACTAAGAATTTTGCTTGAAGCCCAGGGATAAGCAAAAGAGTTCACTGTGCACCTTTACAGAATAGCCCTTCTACCAGGAAAAAGGTGATTCTCCAGCTCACCATCTATTTTTGCTTCAAATGCCTTGTTTTTTATTTTCTTTAAAATCAATAATTCACTTTTGAAATTAAAAAAAAATGTACAGTCTATTTTTATTTAGAGGACGGGAGATAAAGAAAGGTATATAAGGAAGTATCTAGGTAACGAGGAAGTGTAGTGAAAGCATAGACCGTGGGAGAAATTAATCTAAGTAATTTATCTACTGTGTGAATATGGAGATAAACTTTATTACACTTATACACTTGGGCACAAGAGAGGAAAATCTGAGCTGCTGTAATAAACTGATGAGGAGATGAATGGGTCCTGAGAAAGGACTGAGGCCTTGGAACATGATGAAGGAAAGAAAGTAGGAATAAAGTGCAGAATCTTTGCATGTAAATATTTATGTAATAAATATTTTTTGCGTGTAAATAATGCATGTAAATATTTATGAGTATAAACAAACATGTATATATATATGTGTGTGTGTATATGTATATATATATATATATATATGCATTTATACATATATTTTTAAATTTAAACGTCCACATAATGTTCTTACCATTTAGAAGTTATATTCAATTACATGTGTAACATTACCTGACTACAATGGTTTCATCAAAAGTAGATTTTTTTTTTCACCTCCCATATCTGAAAGTAGGTGAT
>NW_017732143.1:248560-255155 GCF_001890085.2 Hipposideros armiger | reverse complement strand
TTCATTAAAATTTAAAACTTCTGCTATGTGAAAAATAATGTCAAGAGAATGAGAAGCCAAAGACTGAGAAAATATTTGCAAAAGTCACATCTGAGAAAGGACTGTTACTCAAACAATGCAAAGACTCTTGACGTTCAAAACTAGAATACAAACAACCCTATTAAAAAGGGGACCAAAAACCATAAACAGACATATCATCAAAGAAGATAAACAAATGGCAAGTCAGCATGTGAAAAGATGCTCCACATAATATGTCATTAGGGAACTAAAAATAAAAACAATGAAATACAACTACATGTCTATTAGAATATCTAAAATCTGGAATACTGGCATGACAAATGCTGGTTGAACACCAGGGACTTTCATTCATTAATGGTGAGAACACAAAATGGCATAGCCACTTTGCAAAACATTTTTTTAAATTTCTTACAAAACTAAACATTCTTTTACTGTATGATCCAGCAACTAAGTACCTAAGTACCTTTCCAAAGGAGTTGGAAATTTATATCCACACAAAAACTTGCACACAGATGTTTATAGCAGCTTTGTTCTTCATTGTCAAAATTTGGAAGCAACCAAGGTGCCCTACAATGGGTGAATGAACTAATAAACGGTGGTACCTCCAAACGATGGAATATTATTCAACACTAAAAAGAAATGCACTATCAAGCCACGAAAAGACATGGAGGAAACTTAAGTGCATATTACTAACTGAAAGATGCAAATCTGAAAAGGCCATATGATTCCAACTATAGGACATTCCAAAAAAGGCAAAGCTATGGATACAGTTTAAAAAAAACAAAAAACAATAGTTGATAGGGGTTGAGGTGGGGAGGTATCAGTAGACAGAGAATAGAGAATTATAGGGCAATGAAAATTTTCTGTATAATGCCATAATGATGGATTATATATTTGTACAAACCCATAGAATGTAAACATCAGGGGGTAATTATAATGTAAACTATGGTCTTTGGGTGATTATGATGTGTCAATGTAGGCTCATCAATTGTAACAAATATTTATACTCTGGTAGGCGACATGGATAATGGGGAGGTTATGCTTGTGTCTGCCAGATAGGGGATAAATGGGGAGTCTTTACACCTTCCTATCAATCTTTCTATGAATCTAAAACTGCACCCCCAAAAATTTCTTACTTAAACAAAAAAAGATAAGAAAATAAATATACCAGGGGTGCCAAAAAATGCACACACATGACTTGTATTCATCTTTTGTTATCGGTATATATTATTACAATTTTAATACAGTTTTTTTTGTTTCTTAAAATGTGCATACATTTTTTTGGGGGGGCAACCTCTGTAATATACTACAATAGCGAATAATTTTTTTTTAATGTTTGAAGTTAACCAAAAGGACCCACAAATGAAATTGTGTAGAGTGAAAGCCATTGTCTCTTGTGAGGGGGTAAGGTGAGGAACTATGATTCATTTGGATTAGAAGTTTTTAGGTAATTTAGAAGTAATTATTTTAACTTCAAATATACAAAATTTTTTTTTTCTGTAAAATTTTGGTATTGAACCAAACTTCTCGTCCCTATTTTGAGGAAATTTTTTTAATTGTGTACCTTTCACAATTTCCATTTTCAGTTCCTTTAAGGTACAGTGAGAACTAGAGACACTTTCTAAGATATCTAAATGCAGCATCCTCCTAAATATATATATAGATAGATAGATAGATAATTTATTTATTTATGATCTTTTACGGTTGTCTCACCCACACCTAGTTTCAGCAAATATTTTTAGTGCCTCTACTTTGTCAAGGCTTTTAAAAACATCATTAGTTATTATAAATACAGCACTATTTTTTTATTCATGTTCAGTATGTTTTACCAAGAAAAGAGACAGCGAGCATAGTGTGTATTTTTATTCATTTGTGTTCAATTAAAGTTTGTTAAATAAGCATCCAATCAAAATTCTTCATTTGACCTCATTTTCCACCTTGGATCTGGATGATGCTTTCATTATGTACTTAAAAGCAATCTAAATTTAATGGCTCTCCCCTTTTACCCATTAATTAGACTATTTTAAGACAATATGTTAAAATTGTTGAGTGCAGTAATGGATATAAAAAGTGTAAAAATCAGCATTTTTCTCTCAGTATCTTAAGCTACAAAGGGAGTTAACTGCACACAACAATTAAACTATATGATTTCAATAAGTACAAGAGGCTGCTCTGTTTTGAATCATTTTCCCTTACTGTAGTGTCTAGCGTCATATAACTTAGGCAACACAGAGGTCATTAGTGTCAGCCTCACAGTGGTATGGAAGCTGGTAAATGCATAACGGGCAGCTGGGTTGCGGGAGGGGAGGACCCCTGCTTTGTAAGTTTGCTGATTTATGTACTATAAATACCCCTAATCACTGATTTGAAGCTCTCAATATGGTGTCATGGAAAGCAGAGATGGTAGGATATAGGCACAATTGTTATTCTAAGGGAACCACTCCAGCATAAAACTGATTGTAATTTAAAAAAAAATCAGCTACAGGTGTTGTAGTAGATAAAATAAGGCTCTGTTAAATTATTCTACTTCAGATTTCCATTTAAATGGCAGTCAGAAATCTAATATTCTATTTTTAAAATCATTTTTTTTTCTGTGAAAGTAACATTTAAAGTTCATTTCAGAGGGATTCTTATACTACATCATTTTAATTCCACCAACAATTTCAAGTATATCTGACAAAAGGGCAGATGGCCTAAGTGAGGGAAAGGCTTTTTATATTACATACAGACATATACAAAAAAGATAGGGAAATGGCCTCCGAAAAACTGTGCTTCGTTAGATTACTCTTTGGCTTTCACTACTCTTTTTATGGCTACAGCGTGGTTTCAGATACCTTTCATGAGTGCCCCAGGATAAGAACTGCAATAGAATTTAAATGAGAAAATACCACTTTATTATGAACTGTGCCTAGGTTTACATTTTGAACATTGTTCTTCATTGTCCATTGTACTTACTACACAAACATATGTTTTCAACATATGTTATCTATTTGGCTGAATAACTTTAATATAGAGATATTTAGATGTTGTAAAGACCTTGTCTTTTAACTGGGAGTGTTATCTGTGGGCATGTAAAATATAGTTTATTATTAACAAATAGAACATTTCCGTATCTTGCTGCAATTACATAGTTTTAGCAAATCCTCCAGTCACTATATAGTCTCCAATGGGATGGCCTGATTTATCACTGGCTTCCTGTGTGCCTTTCATTCTCTTGTGTGAGCGCAATTCATTTAAGCTGGAAAGAGATGAATGTTGAGAAAGATTTTCTAAGGGTAGCTGCAAAGCAATAGATTTTGTTCTTAAATATTTAAATACTCCCATTGCGCTAATCAAGTGATGCAACCCCACTATTGAACACAAAATACTTCTTCAGTTTGAATAAAACTAAGAGAGCATATTTCGTAAAATCTTTAAAGATTTGTTATTCTGATATAACATTTCTGACTTTTGGTGGTCTACATACATTATCTGAATGGATCCTCAAATTATTCCATAAAAATGACTTTGGAGAAGACTTAGTTTGTGCTAGCAAAAGGCTAGATTCTATGAATGAGTTCCCATTCCAAGGGTAGGTGGTTTCAGCCACAGGAAACCATTTATCCTTCAAATAAGGTGTGAAGCAGCACTATCTGCCAGAAGAGAATTAGCAGTGGGGGGCAGACTTCAACACACGACATTCAGTAAATTCCATCTCTTATCATATTCATCACATGTTCTCACTGAGGAAAATTGCACACATGAGAATTGAATGATCATGTAAGGACAACAGGCCAAATTGATAATTGAGGTGAATAATTTGTGTAATAAAGTAAATTTATTTAAGGGACTTGATTACCCATATTCATTATCTGCATGATGTAAAGTGCTCTACTTTCAACTCAGCTTTAACTAATGAGAACATCTTTTTAACATAATTGATGTTAAAATGATCTTCCTAATAGATTGTATTACTTTTTTTTTTTTTAATGAGTTGGTGTTGCAGAACTTTATTTCCTAAGGCAAGCATTTTTGGGTTCCCTAAATACTGACATGCATGATTCCAAGCTATTTTGCAATATTAACTTATGCTTTTCTTTTCTGTTATTTTCCCTGAGTTCCCTCTTTCTTTGCCTTTTTTTCAAGTGAAAAATAGAAGGCACAACACAATCACAAGTACTCTGTAAGCTTTGGCATTTGTTGCCCAAACCTTAAATCCTAAGAGTGTTGATAACATTGGAGTAGGTAGAAAAAGAAAAAAAGAAATGTTTTAGAGGGATTTCAGATAAAAACAACATGCACATACTCAAAAAGGGAGAATTACTAGGGTGGGGATGGGATTCCCCTATGAACTCCAGAGAGTTGGTGAAAACAAAGTGTCAGTACTTCTTGTGTAGAGAGGTCTGGTAGGAAGGTAAACGTCCTGCCCCTAGATGTCTCCCTAATCCCCTGAGTCTGGGTGCACTCCATGTAATCATAAAGCTTCTTATATGTAAAAGAGGGGTGCAGGACAATGAGAGTGATGGGGTGTGAGAAATAATCCACTGACCATTGCTGATTTGAAGATACAAGGAGATCATGAGCTGATTAATGTAGGTAGTCCCTGGAAACTGGAAAAGACAGAAACAGTTTCTCCCCTAGGTCCTTCCGAAAGTAGTGGCACCTTGCTGACACCTTGACTTAAGCTCAGTGAGATCAGTTTTGTACTTCTGATCTCCAAAAGGGTAAGAAGATAAATTTGTGCTGTTCTAAGTCATTAAGTTTACATACTTTGTTACACAACAGCAATAGGAAGTAAATACTAATAGAATGTCAGAAAGGTGGGAAGAAAACAGATGAGATGGCCCTGTGGTGGGTGTATTTAGCAGAGGGAAGATTCTCAAAGAAAGATTCTCTTGCCCCAAGCACAGCACAAAGTCAGAAGCAAGCCAATGGGACTGAAAAGCCATACTAAGAGAAGATGGATGTCTCAGCGTGGACAGGGGTGGAACAGTTACCATATGAGTGGGAGCACCAACAATTAATTTCTGTGCAGAGTTCATGACCTTACAACTGACTTTGACATCACCCTCGTTTTAGAAATAATTCTCAGCTTCCTCATTTAAGCCATGTTTTGTTCACAGACCAAAATTCAGAAAACATTCTTTATGTTTGTATATTTCTAGTTCATTTATTTGTTGGCAAATCTTAGAATACTGACTTGATAATAAGCAATACAAAACAAAAATGCCTGTATCCCATTTAACTTTACTGCAATTCTATTTTAGACAGGAACCCAAATATACTCTTTCTTTATATCTCATTAGACTGGCAATAAAACATTGACTGCAAATTTTTAACAAGCCCATAATCTCATTCAAGATAATCAAAGAGTTTAAGATATTTAGAAACATACAGAAAACAAAATACATAGTATATTAGACAGCGAGTATACACTCAAATACACCTGAGAGTATTTACTGGGGGAGGGGGAGGCAGGGAGAGGAATTTCACCAATATTTGTAAAAATTTTTATGTGAATCATTAAGATTAATGTGAATATCCATGAGGGAAACAGTATATATTACATATATATATATATATATATATATATATATATATATATATATATATATATNCTATTTACAAGCCTGGTGCATTGATTCCACTGTGTCATAAAGGGCCTTGTCCAATCTTTCAGCTATAATACCTTTAGGAGGTACTCTCATGAATGTGGAATGTTCACAAAGACACGTCAACATTTCCTTCCTTTTTTGAATGTTACCCAGGAAGAAGAAGAATGCAACAAGCAAAAAATGGTAAAAATGCAAAATTTTCCCAGACAGCACCAGAAAACTTGTGCATTTGTCTAGTGTTAGAATTGTGTGACTAGAATAATTTTTATTACAAGAAAGTTTGGGAGATATAGCTGATAAGCTGGGCATATAGCCAGTTTAAAAAAAAATTAGCTATGATTGATAAGTAGTGAAAAATGGATTTGGGGTTGTATGAGCCATCTTTGATATCCAAGATATATTCATGTTCCCATCTTTAAAGTCTAATGCCATATAATTATACATTATTTTATGCATAGACATTAATTATAATATCACAATGTAGATATGTAAATACTTTTCTTCTTTGATGTTGTGATTTTATGGATATCAACAAAATGATTCTAAAGTTTATAACTGAGAGGCAAAAAGACACTGAATAGTTAACACATTATTGAAGGAGAAATTCCTAGCTGGAAGACTGACACTACCCAACTTTAATACTTCCTAGAGCACTGCAGTAATGAATACAGTGTGGTATTGGTAAAAGATTAGACAAATAAATCAATGGAATAGAATAAAGAGACCACAAATAGCCCCACACATATATAGTCAACAGATGTTTGACAAAGGAGCAAAGGCAATATACTGGAACAAAGAGAACCTTTTCAATAAATGGCTGTGAAACCACTGGACATCCACATTAAAAAAAGTGAATCAAGACACAAATCTTACACCCTTCACAAAAATAAACTCAAAGTGGATCATAAACTTAAATGTAAAATGCAAAACTATAAAACTTCTAGAAAATAACATAGGAGAAAACCTATGTGATGTTGACTATG
>NW_017732143.1:236732-241420 GCF_001890085.2 Hipposideros armiger | reverse complement strand
ATTTGCTGTACCCATAAAATTGGCAATTATAGTGGAGGCATTAAAAATGTTTCATATGAACTGAACAAGAGCTCTCATCTGGTTTCAGATAGTTAAACCATTTGAAATTGTGTTGTCTAAAAAGTCATGACATAGTTTTGCAATGAAAAACAGAAAAAGTACATCATGACTTTTCCAACAACCCAATATTTCTTAGTTGCATAAATTCACCTCGACTCTTTTCTTTTAATTTTAAAAAATACTTAAGTTGATGCCATATTTAATGAGCATTTTAATATTAAAAGAAAAATAAATCTTGCTAATTTCAAAAGAATCATGTGACTAAGATTGTAAAGATGGAGGAGGCAATTTTCTCTGTCAAGTCAATCTGGAGAGCCCAAACTATTGTTTTTACTATAAGTGCACTTTAGAATCCAGGCAGTAGAACCAATTTAGCATATTGATAACATTCATTTTTCTGTTAATGGCTCGGTATATAGTATTTTCAATTATGTAAACTAGAGGAAAAGGGGGAAAATAGACTCAACACATCATTTAGTGTATATTTATTACACGGTTATGTCTCCTATCTATTCAAATTAAGTTGGTTATTGAAGAGACTTAGATTTTATTTTTCATGGTATTATAAAATATGAAGGAACTATTTGCACTGCAAGAATAAAAGTAATTTAGGGCAACAAAATTATAATTATATATTGATAGAGTATAAGTGATCATCCGATCTAAATTTTCCTTTTAATAAGAAAGGAAATTGAGAGTAAAAATTTTATTGACTTACTCAAGGTGTTTATCTTCCTAAGAACATTCAAAAATATGAAACTTTATCTTCACTTTAATATTTGTTTTATTTTACTTCAGGTTATTGCAGTCAATAGAGCAATTTTTATAGACAATACTGTAAGGATGTTACTGCACACAGTCTTTTCTTTGAGTACTATGTTATGTGTTATAACTGTGAAGCATACATTTTGTTAAAGCTAGGTAATAGATTTTCCCAAAACATTACCTTATACTTGATAGCAAAAATCAAAGAATTCTGTTGAAGATATTTGTCATAGATTACAAAATAAGTACACCTAATATTTCTATCTTTTCCCCAGTTCTTCCTCCCCAGCTTCATTACTGAAGAAGAAAAATAGATGCTGAAGACAAAGAAAGAAAGAAACAAAAATTCATAGACACAGACAGTAATTTAGTGGTTAGCAAGAGGTAAGGGGTAAGGGGGTGGTAGATGAGTGTAAAGGGGATCAAATATATGGTGATGGAAGGAGAACTGACTCTGGGTGGTGAGCACACAATGTGATATATAAATGATGTATTACAGAATTGTACACTTGAAACCTATATAACTTGATTAACCATTGTCACCCCAATAAACTTTATTTATTTTTTTAAGAAAGAAAATAGATGCAGAAGAAAATTAGTGGGAAAGAAGAAAGAGCATTTAAAAAGGCCATGACCTGCATCTTCACTGTGGCTACCTGGATTATGACATCAAGTGCAAATGGGGGAGATGGACGATAATTGGCTTAAAATTGACATAAAAGTTTTAAATGGATCAACAAAAGAGAATGAAGTTATCCAGAGAAGAAAACAAGACATAGTTCTGGGACTGCATAAGGACACTTGTTTTAATGACTATGTAGTGATAAAAAAATGAGGCCTTGCATATGGCCTCATAATTGGGAATGTAAAGATTGAAATGAAGAACCAGGTTCCCCCAAAATCCAGCTGAAATGGTGGGCCAGGAAAAAATTAAATTAAATTGAGATACAGGTTGATAGGAAGGAGAGTATAATAATTATCTTGATCTCTACTGGAGCTGGACAAAATTCAAGACAAAAAAATACAAAGAAATAAAGAGAAGGAAAGATGGAAATTTCCACCTAAATATGCATCCATATTCTTGTTATCACAAAAGTTTAATGTTCAAATGTACACACATGTACGACACAGGAACCCTAAGGGTTAGAGATTAAAGTGGATTCAAATTAGTAGTTTCTAAGTACACCCATAAGATGTAAATACAAATTATTTCTGGAGGAACTCACTCTCAAGATATAAATAACCCTCATGATTTTTAAAGCTTTTGATCAGCTAAATATCCGTTTGCAATTATAAAAAAGAAGACAACTGTGGAAACAAAATCTACAGGAAGGCATGACAAAATATATCAGAAATTGTTAACAGCAGAATTAAATTTTGATGCTTTCAAATATATTATCAGATATGAGAACTGTAAACAAAGAAAACCTGCATTGCAAAAAATGACTTAAAATAAACATTTAGTGACTATTTTACAGTCTTAAAATAAATGTTAAAGCAAAAATAGCATTAGCATGTTTAAAGAGGTCTGTTACACAATGGCAAAGGTTTTGATTCACCAGGAGAAAAATATTCACTCTAAATTCACATGAAAAACTTATCTCATTTCTTTATTTTTGATGACAAGAAGACACATTAACTTTCACAGTGAGGAAGGGAGTAGATGCTGTTTTCTAGTTTCCCTTCCAGCTACAAGATTCTATGAGACATACATTCTTTCGGTAGAAACTATCCATTTAGGCCAAAACACATCCCTATCCACTGTGAAGTTATTTGAGCGCTTCCGGAATCGGGAATGGCCTCTGAGGTGTGTGGATACTGCTTTTTGACCCATCTGCAAAGAAGCGAATCACCTTGTTAGCCACATTCTCCTTATCGACTCTCCTTGAGATACTAGCGATATCAGGATCTATCGTTTTTAAAGCATTTTTGAGCTGGAAGAAACCAAATTTCAGAATACAACTAGACTAAAAGTAAGGAAAAAACATGAAAATAGCTGACTCCACACAATAGCAAGTGCAGCAGTATTGCGCTCTGCACAGAGCACTCAGGTCTATGGATCTATTTCTGTGCGGTTCTCTTGGCTCTGCCTCCTTCCACACTCCTATGAACTTCAGACCCAGAGTGGTTGCCCTCAGGGTTCAAGGAGGCCATTGGGGCGAAATAGGCTTTTGTTCACGTCTACAGTGAGCGAAGAACAACCTACACCTAACAATGAAATGCATTCCTTTTCTTGACTTTTATTAGACTATTTCCAGTTATATAACATCTAACCCCTAAATCTCTTGGTGTGAAGGCTGGCACTAACAGGACCATTCCCATGCTTCGGAACTAAACACTGATTCCTGAAAGGGTCAGGGTCACCAGGACTGCCTCTCACTAATCAGAACCCAGAAACTCAGTTGGGGGGTGGCTTCAGCCTCCCAAGGCCCTGGAAATGTGTGAGCTGAGTGAACACGAGAAGAGTTGGTTCTTCAAGTAAAACGGACGGCGTGACTGGTAACTGGTACGTGCGCTACTTAGGGTTTATTGTGTGGTATTGAAAAACACTGTCTCTCTGTGAAACCTTAGTAAGAACCTTAAAACTAACTTTTTAGTTTAGAAAGATAGAAAATCCTACAAAATGAGTATCTGTCATGTCTATGCTATTTTACAAATTCTAATTGCTTTAATGTAATACAAACCGTAATTATTGCTTTTATCTTCAATGGAGCAGAGATAATTTACTTTATTAACAATTAAACCAGGGACTGTCACTATCTTTCATTGTTTGAATATTTTGGAATTCAGTTATATAGTAGTGTGACTGTAGTAAATGTGAATATGTTCTCTCCACTGGGGGCTCTAGAAGATGGGCTGTGTATTAGTCTGGGTTCTCCAAAGAACTAATAACATAGGTCATATCACTTATATATTATATTATATATTACTTATACATTATAAAAATTCATATATATATATATGTATTTAAAGAGAGAGAGGAGAGTAAGAGATATGTACTATAAGGTTTTAGATCATGTGATTATGAGGCTGAGAAATCTAAGATTCAGTCTAGAGGCCTGAAATCGGGAGGGTTGATGATGAAAGTTCTAGTCCAAGTGTCAGTCCCAAGGCAGAAGACCAATGTCCCAGCTCAAAGACACATAGGCAGAGAGAGAATTCTCCATAACTCATTGAATGAAGCCCACTCAGAATGAAGAAAGCAGTTTGCTTTACTCAGTGTTAGCAATTCAAATGTTAATCCCTCACAGAAACATACAGAAATAATGTTTATCCAAATATCTGGGCACTCCATGTCCCAGTCAAGTTCACACATTATATGAACTATCACAAGACTTACACTGGCAAGGTAAGACGGGAAAGTGTTTTTGGGGAAATCGGTTTTTCAAAAATACATATTATGTATTACTGACTGTAGGGATTTTATAGGTTTACCTTTCATGTTTCTAAAGAAACTGTGAACATTGTTAGCACTACACATCTGTATTTTCATGTGAACTTGAAATCTCTGTTGGTGACCTTCACAATTGCTTTAATTAACCCAGTCTTACTAAGTGAAGGCAGTTACACTGGTTTGCTATGTTACTTAAATACGTTCATGGTTTAACACCATTTGCTTCAAAAGAAAACTGCAAATATGGCCTTAGCTTGACCCTTTCTATTATTTAAGTGTCTGGAAATCAAGCAGAATATGAAAATCAGGCTTTTGTACAAAATTGGGGTTTAAGTAGAAACACATTTAGGTAGTAATTCAATGAAGCAATAGAACTAAAAGAAAATTTTATGTTTGCTTTTATGAAGCAGATAATATCTGCTTCCTGTGCATATCTATGTGTGTGTGTGTGTGTGTGTGTGTGTGTGTG
>NW_017732143.1:226472-235812 GCF_001890085.2 Hipposideros armiger | reverse complement strand
GTGGGTTAAAGATAACAAAAAAAGTATTATATTTATTATAAGCTGTTTGAAATGTATTCTTTCAAATAGAACATTGTGCCCATAGCACATAAATGAATATGAAGATATACATGAATATGAATATATACTTTCAATCATAATTACTGCAGAATATATACCATCTATCATATTTAGCTTTGCCCCCAAAAAGTATTTAGATAATAAGTTGCAGATTCTTTGTTAAAATCTATTAGATGAGTCAATTTATTTTACATATATATTTTTAATTTGACAATTTTATCAGCATCTAGGGACATCTTACATAATAGACACTGTTGAATGCTTAATTCTGCATGCTATGTGAATAGGATTTTAACCACATGGAATATTTCAAAGCACATAGTTGACATGGATTTCTATGGAGCACATGTCTATGGGAGCTGAAATATCCACTGGTACAGGTAGATGTTGTACAAAGTCAATAATGCTGGGACAGGTGAATTTGATGCACAGGTAACATCACTCTGCCACACAGGTGGCCTGTAGATACGATTTGAGATGGTATTTGACGTAGTTTTACATTGAGGAAAATGAAATATTCCAATGTAATTTTTATTAGTGTTTTACTATAACAAAAAGTGTGGCATGTTTAAAATATATATGTATATATGTGTGTATAGATATGTCTTTTCATATACATATATTATATATATTATATATTTTAATGTATATATGTAGAAACATACATACATGACATGTATACATTCACATATATATATATATAATATATAGATTGATATTTATATTCTTTTGTCATTCACAAAATAATTTGAAGAGAGTACTGACTAAACTATGCTGTCACTAACTGACTAGTCTGAATTAGAATGAACATACCTGTACTTTTTATCATTTTACTTGAAATTATTCAAGCTGTTTTAGTTACTAAAAAGATCACAGTTCTCAAAATCTAGATTACATAAAAATGGATTTTGTAAAACAAATCTATTTTTGTGTTCAATAGATGGATTCATTCATTTGAGATTATAATGAACATATTCTTTTACATATGCAAGCATGTATGGGTGATGGGGAAGAAACCTTTGAAGTATTAACTTATTCTTTATTTTAATTACATGTTTCACTTGAATTCACAAGGACATGTTGTCTTTCACCCAACTCCAGGCAGCTAGATTCAAGTCACCCGTTTCGTTAAGGGGATTGTTGTCTCTGTGGAACCAGTATAGCAGATATATAAGATGAAACTCTTTAGAAGTATATTTCCTTCAGAAAAAAAAAAAATCCCATGAGCTAGACAGTGCATGCGCACTGGGAGAAATCCCCTTACGAAGGACCGTTTGGCAGGGCCTGTCAGAGGTCATTTTTGGTTGCCATAACTGAGCGTGGAGAGGTGCTATTGGCATCGATTGGAAAAAGTCAGATTGGCTCCATCCTACAAAGCACAAAACAGTTTCCTGCTCATGTGGAAGTTGACAAACCCTGGGGTAGAGGAAGTAGGGAAAGAGGAACTTCATTAATATGAAAAAAGAGGCAAAAACAAGCGATCACTAGGCTCTACTAAGAATGCAGCCTTCACCAGAATGAGGGAGGCATGTGGAAACTCAGTTTGCAGACAACACTACTCTCCATTGCTATGAGCCTAGTCATCACCTTTGTCGACAAAATATTTTAGCTGACTTCTTAGTGCTAGTGAGGATTTTCCTTCTACTGCCGGAAGCATGTCATTCACTAAATTTCCAAAGTGTTCTGATGCGTTCTTTAACCCCGCAATTTATTGCCTCTCTCCAGGCCACCTTTGTTTCAATGACCCAGGATCCTGGGCACTTTGCAGGGAAATGCGACGTGGAAGGGCAAAGCGGCTGTGTCTGGCCCAGAGTGTACCAGACAGCATCGGCTGAAAAACCTCGAACCGTGGAGCGATTGAGCACATTCCACCCCATCCCATGCACACCCTCCTATCAGAAAGCCAAGTTTTGGCATGATAATGATCTATAAAAATAATTAAAAACTCTTCATCCTAGCCAACAATGAAAAAACAAGATTGGAAGAAAATTATTTATTTCTGTTGTTGTTTGCCTCACATGAGTATATGTGATATTTCCTCTACTCAGACCACAGTAATTTTCAGACAAAGCCATTTTGATGTAATGACTTCCATGAGATTAATGGCAATAGCCTATCTATTATAGATTTCTATAACATGCGAATTTCCTATCTGTCCGGGGCATTCTCTTCATGCACCAATGTTTTAGAGGAAAGTTAAAGAATTGAAAGTCTGTTCCTCCTGTAATTGCAGGTTGACAATTACTAATGCAATATTCTTGCTAAAGGAGAAGGCACACCCCTTCACTTTTTAAAAAGGTCACTTTCATAAAAAAAAATGATAGTTCATTATAAACTTCCAAAAGGAAAATTATTTTCTAGTAATACAAGAAGGCTCTGTCCCTCTTTCACGCTTATTGCTAATCCTAAAATGACTTCCCTTGTTACATTTATTATTCCTAATATTGTGTGTGAAATTCCTTTTACATAAAGAACTTTTCCAAGAAGGCTTCATTGAAATGTACCATGTAGACGATTATACAATTAATGTTAACTCTCTTTTTCAAAAACATTTTGAATGCTATCAAAGAATCAACCAGTGACAAACTGAATATTTTTCCCTTGTTATGAAGGAAAGCAAAGCAACACACAGAGAAAAGTTAAGAAACCACAAGTCGATGTTAAAATTTAAGCCACATCAGGAAATTGTGTGCTAGAAGTGGGTCACTTTGTGCCAATGTATTGCCCCCTCTGTCCTTCTGAGATGCCCGGGGCTCACCAGCGTCCTGGGCTGCTTGCTTCACATCACAAGGAAGTTCATACTATTCCTTGTGTGTACAGAACTTGTTTTTAAAGTGAAACATTTGAAAACTGTTGAGAGGTATTACTCCACATTCCAGTTTGGGGATATATTCTTTCATTATTAAGTAAATTAGAGAAAAACAAGATCATTGGTGTTGAAAGGGAAGTAAAGATGCAAGGAATTTTGGTACAAAGTCAGTGAAACACACAAAAGAAGAAACTACAGAAATCGTTCTGATTAGAGACAACATACATAGTGTTATTGATTATAGAAGTTTTTGAAAATACTCTGCAAATACAGATTTTAAACACAATTCCAGAATGAACATGAAATAAAAAGGACTAGCATTTATAAGTACTTCATAGAGAGGGGTCTTGACAAGAGAAACAGGTAATTTAAAATGACCCCACAGTAGCTGCTCCCACTCAATAAATGCCCCGTATGAATAGGGACTTTATAGTCCTATTTCTCAGGCAAGTAAGGGGAAATGCATCGGTTTGACTAAAATGATGTGACAAAAGGGAAAAGCAATATTAGTGAGAAAGGTAAATTTAGCAGTGCTGATGATATAAATACTCAGCTGATGTGACAATTATTGAAACCAGCATTTGCAAGTTGCATTAGAATTACACCTTTTTCATTTCATTTATTAGAATGCTCTGAATGCAGATTAACTCCCTTGGCCTAATATTTCTTGGTTCATTAGCATTAAAATGAGAACTGCAAGTTCCTTGGAATAACCTTTAAATTGTTTCTTCTAACTTGAGCATAACTTCTGACAGTATCTCTAAATCTCCTTGAACTATTATTTTGTCATGTTTGACTCTTCTCAAGCTGTTTTTAATTTAGTCTTTAACAACGGCTAGAGTTTTAAAATTGACTTTTAAAAGCTAGCCACAAATTTCTGTCTTAGAGACTGGGGACACGCAGCAAAGAACAACTTCCCAGCCGTTTTTTTTTAGGCACACTAGCAAAACTTCAGGCCATATGGTGGCTCTGAGAATGAGTCCCTAAAATACACCAAGGGGAGTAGCGAGGGTGTAGAGACAAAATGTTTCATGCATGTTGTTTTCCCCAAAACTTAAGCAGCAGAAAAGAAAGGATAAACAATAAAGTTCTTGTCACTGTGTCTGCTGCTTTTTCAAAGGACTCAGGAAAGAAATTTGCTGAGGGCACTGTACGTATAGGTTGCACCACACAAACTACGCAGAATGGAAACATTTCATAGCAGAGTATTTTGAAAATGGAGTAAAAACTAAAGGGAAAAGAGGAGGTGGGGTGTGAAGGGCCTGAATGAGGGGCTGAAGAAACATCTGCAGGCAATGCTGCAGGAAAACTGTCTCAGGATTGCTCACATGACAAGCAGCTCAAAAGTATCACATGAACTATTTTCTTTTAAATAAAATGACAGCAGGGACATGATCTAATAGTTTTGCTTTTTACATAAATGTGGTAGGAGTTTTGGGGGGAAATCTGGGACATTTAATTCAAATATTAAAGTGCATTTTAAACAGGCAAGCGAGATTTTCTAGGTCAAAACAGTCTTCAGAAAATAAAAATGGATTAAGTTGATGAATGCTGCATGATGAACATGAATCTGTCTCAAACTCTATGATTTCTAATTGGATCTGAAAGAGAGTTTTTGAAGGCACTTCAGGAAATTAAATGTTTATGCTATTTTGTTTGTTTGTTTGTTTTTTTACCAATGTGCTAAACTAAAACAATCATTTCAAATATATCACAAAAGCAACCTTTTGACTTGGGTTATCAACAAAATTGAGAGGTTGTTGTACTTCTGTTTTGAAATTATTATATTTTACTTATTCTGATTATATGTCTAGTAGTTCTACAATATTAATTACGTCACCTGATATATTTTTAACGATCACCTATAGTTCCTTTAGGTTTTCCTATTTCTATCTGCAATAGTCTCTGATCTTTTAAAATACATGAACCATGATTTTATATCTTATTCTTTTATTAATGATATTAATGCTGAAATGTGATTGATCCACTCTAACCACGATAAATACAATTGAAGGCAGACTTTTACAACAAATTCAATTTTTATGAAAGTGAAATCCTTCCGTCTGTGTGTGAATAACCATCAGGGTGCCCATGTCTGTAGTGACCACATATCCTTTGCAGGATTCTATTACACAATAATAAAACACAGTGAAATCAATGGCTTTGCATTGTCACTTCTGCTTTCCCATTATGACCTTCACAGGGATGTATTTTTCTCTAGTTCAGTGCTAAGTGCTTAGAAGAGTTAAGCTGTAGCTCTGCCCATTGAGAGAACACTTTCACTTACATTTCAATTTCTGAAGAAAGAAAAGTTAATAGACATATGTTTCTTACTGAAACCATTTTGATCGAGAATTAATATATATATTATATATATATATATTATATATATATATTTTTCTTTTTTCTGACAGTGAAGGAATACTTCTATGCACTACATTGCATGTTCTCCATTTCTGTACATTACATCTCACCAAGACTGTTCCCATTTAGGCAAACAATTTCAAATTGATTCCATTTAAAAATAACAGCTTGAAATCTGTAAAGCAACTGTGATTTTGTCTGCCCATAGGAAATATCATATTTGCCTAAATTTTGGCAACCGTTTTTAGTTAACATAATTCTGCCATTTAGTTCTCACATATGTATTTGAAATAATGCAGCAGAATCAAACTTATTTTAAATATTTACAGATAATTATATTAATCATAAGACACACTATTTAGTGGGTAAGAAGATAAGATCTTTTCTTAACAAATAACAGCATGGTATAAGAAAAAGTTATAAGATCTGTAATTAGCAGCTCTTGTTCTGCTTCCGAATGTATATAAACTTATACTTTTGGAAGGTTATTGCACTCTTAGGAGCTGAGTATGCTTATTATAAAGTGACGGCTGTACTTGTGAGGTGAAGGGCATGTCCATGGATTCTGAAATGCCTGCCATCTTTTAAAACAAGTGGGCTGTTTTTGTTTGTTTTTAGCAATATCACTCCTATTTCCTTATTTGTAGCAGGTGTCATTGAAGTGCCCTCGCTGGAAACCATGGTTTTTTTTGTTTGTTTTTTTCTCCTTTGGGTCTATTTTTCTTCTCTGTAAAGGGTAACCTTTGATAGTTATTTCAACGATGTTCTAAAAGTAGTAAACTCTAACATTTTCATATTGATAATTTAGGTATATTTGACTTCATCCTTAATGGCTAGTTTAGATATAAAACTCTATATCAAGGGTTTTGTTTTGTGTGTTTGTTTTTCCATCAGCCCGAAACTATTACTGCATGCATTCTGGCATCTATATTTACAAATGAGAAATGTCTTGAAATCATTTCTTTGTAGGCAATTTGCCTTGTCTCTCTAGCTTAAAAAAATGTGTCTGTTGAGCTATAGTTTCACTTCACTTACTATAGTTGTATATTTTTATAGATTTTATTTAGTAATCCAGAGTTTAAGGTGGTATAGCATAGATCTGGTGGGACATGTGTACTCCACACTCAGGGAATCAAACTTTTGAGGATTCTCTAAGTAAGTGCTAACTCAAAAAAAAAAAAGAAAAGAAAAGAACAAAAGCAATGGCCACCAGGACTGAGATTGTTGTCCTGAGTAATATGGAAGTCATTTTCTACTTTTCTAGAAAGCCCAACTCTCAGTCCCCAGCAAGCAGGACCCTCAGTGCTAGGTGGCTAATTACCTGTGCTAACTTAAGTGCTGATATATTTCTCCATAGTATCTCCAAACTTGAGTTGTACATTTCTTTTGCTTCAGAACCAAATAGACCTGCATGACCCCATTTTCCAATCTAGCACAGAGAATCAGTGTGGAAGAAAAGTGAAAATACACATCATTTGTAGTTCCCATGCTCAATTCTATTTTTGTTTGAAGCGTTTTATTCTGATGTCTTTTTACCATTAAATCCATTATATATATCAATTTTATTTTTTCCCAAGAACTGTGTTAGACTTTAAAAAATAAAATGTTCATTTCTATATGTTAATCATTTTTCAGCTTCTCTATAAATTCTGTGCTTTACCTTAATAAATTATTGTCCTATTTTGTTAGCTATAGTCTATTTCTGTAGCTTGAAAATAATGAATTTTACTGATAACATGTCTATAGATGGAATTCCCTTCCATCTTCATGAACATCGACCATTTATTTGTATTCTTATGTGAGTGCTGCTTCTCTCTCTGCACCTCCGCTCTTTACTAGCTTTTATCATTTTCCTTATTCATAGGGTTGGCCACCATGGCTTCTCGTTTTGTATATAACATCTATTTAGATTTTGTCATTAAAAATAGACTCCATCTGTTGTTCCATTTTTTTCCCCCCATGGAAGTCATAGGTCATAATACTCTGGCTTCACTATTGCTGAACTCAACATACAGCCTAGGTGACTGGGCTGGCACACCTGCCACTGGTAATTCAGATATCCTAAAGGAAGTTGAGGGAGGACAGACACATGCTGTTAACAGAAGGGTAAAAGTGGACTTAATCTTGATTTTCAGTATAGCTACAAACTGTGAAAGCAGCACGTCACAGCCCTTCTGACCTTTGGAGTCTTAATCAGGAGGTGTCAGAAAAGTTACTAGAGGGATCAGTGGACTGTGGTGGCCAAGTGCTATAGCAACTCTATTGTTTATTCCTTAGATACTGGCTTTTCATTTTGAAGCGGACTTCATCAAGTGTTGGATTGTTCACCCACTAATAAAAATGTGAGCTGGGATTAGGCAATCATGTGATAGGACAGTTTTACCCTATTGATGAGGTGTTGTTGCCACAGCAATCCTGCTCAGCACCAGTGGAAGAGCTGGTTCAGATCTGTGGATAGCACATATGGGCAGTGCTATATATAAACAAAATTCAAAGTTAACAAGTTATATTCAGAATAAATTGATTAATGAAATAATAAAAAATCATATTTCTTCAAACATGTATTTAAAATGTGTTTTTATATGTTCTCATGTCTAAATGGATATGTCTACAGGAGAACATAGATGAAATGAGGGTGAATGTGTAAAGATTCATACAAATGAGACTATCAGAAGATCTAAAATGAGTGCTATGTACATTTCAGATGAAAAATAATCTTAGTTAAAATAGAGTAATTTTAATAAGTAAATGATAAAGACTGTGTGAGTATGTGTGTATACACTATACATTAACTATGTAGAAATTATATTTAGGATTTAATGTGACACTTTTCCTTATGTTATGAGCTCCATTTACATTAATTTGTACATATCAAAGGATTTTATTACATGCAAGTTACTGTGTTAGCTCCTGGGTATATAGTTATAAATGTGATAGATTTTCCTTCAAAAAATACCTAAATTCAGAAAGAAGTCCAAACACATACACAGACAGAGCTATGGTATATTACACACTACAAATAAGAAAAAGGAAATAGAAATTTTTAAATGGAAAAGTCTCATTAGATGAAATGGCATACAAAATGAGGCATAAAGTACAAGTAAAACATTTTTAAATAAAAATGTGTAAGGAAGGGTATTCCAGGACAGAATATAATACATATAATTGCCCCCCAAAACAAGGGAGAAAGATCATAAATTACAGACTGCAAAATAATTTATCAACCTGGAGTAAAACTCATGAAGGGTGGGAAAGTAGATAGTGGTGGAGAAACAAGATCTGAAGCAGAGAGACAACCAAATATAAGTCATGTAGTTCACGTATTATAATAGCCTATATGTATATGTATAATAATCTAAGGCCAACAACAAGTCAAAAACTTGGAAAGTAGTGAAGGATGGAAGAGATACATGATCATGTTTGCATGTTGAAAGATTTTTTTTTTATTGCAGTGTGATAAATTTATGAGGAAAGCATCTGGGAAAGGCAGCGAGGCCATGCAGGAGATACTATGAGCATTCTATGTGAGCCATGAGCCAGGAGTTTCAGAATTTTCTATGAACCAGAAGCCAAAGAAGCAATCTGCTGTGTATATTAAGGGAAGAGAAAGAAGTAATTTAAAGCTACGTTTTATGTGAGCATACTTGAAAATTTATTTTCAATATCAATATTCCAGAACACAAATATTGGTTATTAAATTGAATGTCATTACTGCATTATTAAGACTAATTTGGAGCTGACTGTGTTCTTAGCAGATAAACTGCCCTAACCCTGAACGCCATCTACAACATGAGCAATTGAAATTCTTTTTAGTTTATCCTGCTGACGTTTAATCTAGTAAAATTTTTATCTGAACAGTGTTTAAGACTTTTAAGTCTATATGGGATATGTCTGCCCTTAGGTTTGCCAGAGGCAAAATGTATTTTTGTTGATAGAGTGAGCATTATGCTTTCCACTGAGATTCCTTATTAGTGGCTTATTTGGTAAGTCCTTTTAGTTTGCTCAAAATACTCTTTCTTCTTATTGTTAGTTTTTTTGGAAACTGGTAAGAGCCTGTATGATTTTGCTAGTGTGTGTGTGTGTGTGTGTGTGTGTGTGTGTGTGTGT
>NW_017732143.1:215516-226390 GCF_001890085.2 Hipposideros armiger | reverse complement strand
GAATTAAATAGATAGACATAGACCCATCTTCTTTCAGTGGCTAAAACATTACAGGGAAACAACTCATGGTTAGATTTGTATCAGGCAATGAAAATGTGTGTGTGTGTGTGTGTGTGTGTGTGTGTGTGTGTGTGTTCTATGATGTTAGAACAATACAATCTTTTGATCCATTAAAATGATTATCTTACTTTAAAATATAGTTCTTACACTAAACAGGGCTTTGTGTTCTTTCCTTCTTTCCCCCAAATCTTTTCCCTCCGCTTTTTTTTTTTTTTACTTCTTTCACATCAATTTGGAACTATTTTAAAGTTATTTAAATGTAAAGAGACTCAGTTGGATTATTTGTTTAAAGACCTAAAAATATAAAGAAATAGTTTCACATTTATATCAAAATAACACATCATAAAATAAATAATGAATAGATTTAATGTTAATTAAATATCACCACAAGTCTGTTAATCTCATTTTTGCCACAGTACCAGCATATTAAGTAGTAACTGCTCAAATGTATAGTGACTTTCATGTTGACTACTTTCTTGTTGACATAAATTAGGATCTCTTTCAGAGAGTGAAAATATAGGTTAAAGTTGTGTGATAATTTAATAGTAAGGATTCAGATTTATATTTGTAATATGTGATACAGGAAATTACCTGTTTTTCCTTAAGAAAGAATGTTCAATAAATTCTTAATAATCAGAAACATACTGAGCATGTTTCAGACCAGACTGAGTACATGTGAAATCACAGCTTATCATAGGAAATAACAACTATTTAGAAATTCAGCATCACTCATATAAATAATTGTTGGGTCACACAAATAACTGGGGATATTAGAAAAAATTCAAACCTAATGATAATGAAAAAAATCATGTTACAATTCATGGTATACAGCCACAGTAATGCTTAGAGAAAGCCTCATAGCTTTAAACACTAGCATTAGAGGAGAAACAAAGTTCCTAAAGGTTCAAAATAAATCACCCACAATTTCATCTTAAGATATATTTTAAAAAGTAAAATTATACTCAAATAATAGGCATAAAATATAGAACACAAATAGAAAAATTACAAAGCCATATATTGATTCTTTGAGCAGATTAAAAAAACCTAATAAGAAAAACAACACAAAACCACTTATAAGCACCTACTCAGATTGATCAAGAAAAAGGAAGAAAAAATTCTCACAAATTATAATACCTTGAATGAGAGAGGGGTTATCATTGTAGAGCCTGTAGATAATCAAAGGATAACAGAGAATATAATGTCCAACGTAATACCAACAAATTGGAAAACTGATGAAATGGACATACTCCTTGAAAAATGCAACTGAAGAAAACTCACATGTGCTGAGACAGGACCTTCAAATAGCTCTATATGTAGAAAAGAAACAATTCATCTTCTAAAACTTTGTTACAAAGAAAATTACAGAACCAGATGGTGTCACTGTTGAATTTTACCAACTACTTAAGGAGAAATAATACAAATCGTGCACAGACTCATCCAGAAAACAAAGTAAGTGGTACCTCTTCCTATTTGCTTTATGTGGCTAGAAAAACGATAATCCCCTCACCTCACAAAGACACAAAATAAATGTATGGAATTATGTTGATAATCAATATAGATGTAAAAAATACTTTAATACAACTTATTAAAAGAATAATGTCAGGACCAGGAAAATATTATCTCAGCAATGCAAGGTTGTTTTACAAGGTTATTTTAATAGACATAGGAAAAGGATTTTTAAAAAAGATTTTAAAAAATCAACACCAATTTCTGTTTAAAAACTCTCAGTAAATTAGGAATAATGGGGAACTTCCTCAATTCAATAAAAAACAAGTATGGTAAATCCACAGTTAATATCATAATTAGTAGTGAAATATTGAGCACATACCCCTAAAGATATCTACTCTAACCACTTCATTCACAGTCTAAAGAGTATACCAAAAAAGCTACAAAAATAATAACTGCATTTAGCATATTTGCAGAATACAAGACTAATATACAAAAGTTAATTTTATTTTCAAACATTAGAAGCAAACAGTAAGAAAATGAAATTAAAAACAACCTATTTATAATATTGTAAACACTATTTACAACATTCATATCAGATAACTAGTTATTTACCAAAAGGTAGAGAAAAAGTGGATAATGAAAAAAATAATAAACTATGGATTTGAGAAATTAAAGAAAATCTAAAGAAATGATGAGTTAGGAACATCTGTGGGAGGTCCAACGTGGTGAAGTAAACACTGTGCCTGCTTCCTTCCATGAACACATTAAAATTACAACTACATTACAGAACAATCAACCTGGAGAACCATCTGAAGTCCAGCTGAACAGTTTTATAACTAAGGATATAAAGAACAGGCCACATGAAGACTGGTAGGAGGGGCGCAGGCATGACTCTGGCTGACCAGAACCCCATGTGGTGTTGAGAACCAGGAGGGATATCTAAGCCTTGGAGGCTCTTGCCGAAGAAGTGAGGGACCCAAGTCCCCGCACCAGGCTCTCCAGTCTGAAGTACTGGTGATCGGAAGAGGGGCCCACACAACATCTGACTGTGAAAAACAGTGGGAATTTTGACCATTCAAATGGGACAGAATGCTACGGGAAACCCAGATGTACTTTTAAACAGCTACGTACAGACTCACTCGCTCACAGGCACTCACCTTGAGCTCCAGCGGAGTGATGGTGACTCAGGGGGCCTTGGAGACATGGAGAAGGGGTGAGGTGGGTGGGGTAGGGCTGAGGCGTGTGGCTTCCGGAGGAGGACTGAAGAACAGTTGGCGTTTTCTGGTGAGGGATCTTTCTCCCCTGCTGCTGGCAGGTGGGAGCTATCATTTCTATTTGGAGCCCATCCCCACAGGCCAAATCTGAATCTGATTGGCCTGGTGAGCTTTGATGCTCCACCCTACTGACTCAGCTGGGATCCCACCCCAACCAACTCTCACACAGCTGGAGACACTTTGCAAGAAGCCAACCCCACCTGCAATGCATTTTCTTGGAAAATTATCAGAGTCCTAGGGCTTCAGGTGGGCAGGTACTGGCCTTGGTGTGCTCTGAGACTTGCTGAGTAGCTGCAGGCTCAGCACTGGCACCAAACCAGAATCTATATTAACCTGGTGACCACAACACTTCCCACTCTAGTGACTCCCTGAGACACTGAGTGGCAGAGCCTTACAGATTTGGCAGGTGGCAGCTGGCCTCAGGGTGTTCTGGCTTTTTACGGAGCTACCCCAGACTCAGTACTAGTGGCAGACATCCTCGGTTCACAGTGTGGCCTCTCCCATATGCATCCAGGTTTAGCAAAGGCAGCAAACAACTGCAGATTGCTTTGTAGTTCCTACTAGGTAGTCCCTGGGCCAGTCAAAGGCAGAGCCCCTTGCAAAGGGCCCCAGAACCAACATACTGGATGTAGGATGCAGACTACCACCCAATTAGCCCTATAATCAGTACACTCAAACAGCTGTCTCAGTAGGAACCAGCACCCACTGAGGAGACTCTCACTCAGTGGAGTAAACCCCCTTTTCCCCCCTCCCCCGCACAATATCGATAAATTGTGGAAGTGGCCAAAACCCACAGCCAATCTGCCTGAGGGTCAATCCCACCCACTGACTTGCCAATAGCAATCAAGGCTCCACTATAACAGAAGAGCATACACAACCCACTCAAGGGACATTCCTGGAGCGCCCAGAGCAGGTGACCATGGAGACTGTGCCACTGGGCCCCACAGAACATCCACTGCATCAGGCCACCTGGTCAAGACTTGGAAACATAACAGATCTACCTAGTACACAGAAACAAAGACAGAGAGGCAGCCAAAATTAGGAAACAAAGAAACACACCCCAAACAAAAGAAGAGGAGAAAACTCCAGAAAAGCAACTAAATGAAATGGAGGCAAACAACCCACCAGAATCTACAGAACAACATAAACAAACAAAACGGAAACAAATTTATAGATACAGAAAGCGTTTTGATGGTTGCCAGATGGGAGATATTTGGGGTGTAGGTAAAAAAAAGGGGAAGGAATTGAGAAGTACAAATTGGTTTTTACACAGTAATCATGGGGATGTAGGGTGTAGATAGCATAAGGAATATAGTCAATAATATTGTAATAGCTATCTATGGTGTCAGACAGGCCCCAGAATTGTTGGGGTGATAGATGGGAGGGCATTGGAAGGGAGGGTGAAAAAAATGAAGAGATTAAGAAGTACAAATTGGTAGTAACCAAATAGTCATGGGGATGTAAAGTACAGCATAGGGAATAAAGTCAATGGTATGACAATAACTATATTTAGTGCCAAGTGGGCACTAGACTAGTCAGGGTGATCACTGCTTAAATTGCATAAATATCTAAACACTATGCTGTACACCTAAAATTAATATAACATAACATTGAATGTCAACTGTAATTAAAAAATTTAAAAAGCAGGGGAAAGGTGAAGGGGAATAAGAGGCTCAAATTTCCAGGTATAAAACAAATAAGTCATGGGGATGTAATGTACAGCATGGGGAATATACTCAATATTATTGTGATAGCATGGTACAGTGTCAGATGGTTGCTGGACTTATCATGGTGACACCTCTTTAGGTATATAAATGTTGACTAATTATGGCGTACCCCTGAAACTAATATAATATTGTATGTTAGCTATATTTTAATAAAAACCTTAAAAGAAACAAACATCTGTGGAAGCCAGAAGACAGGGAAGTGATATTGTATCAATGTGCTAAAAGAAAATAAACGCCAAATTATACTTCAAAGCCTGCAAAAATAACTTTTAAAAATTAAAATAAAACTTACTCTTTTCAGGCAAAAAAAAAATGATGAGGTATTCATATTCATGGTTTAGAAGATCCAATATTGTTAAGAAACAATTCTCCCCAAAATAAATGATAGCTTCAATACAATCCTAGTCACAATTCAGTCATAATTCCAGTAAATCTTTGGTAGAAATCAACCAACTCTTTCCAAAATTTAAATGAAAATACAAACAACATATTGGACAAAATCTTGCGGGGGCGGGGGTGAAGGAAAAGGAAATATGGAGGATTTATACTAGGTTTCCAGATGCATATAACTTTACAGAAATCAAGACAGAGTGCATTTGATTGAGGAAAGGCAGATGGTGGAACAGACTAGAGAGTCAAAGTGAAAAGGAAAACAACAAAGAAATATTTTAAATTTAATCTACTATTCTTATTGATAAATCTGTTTCCAAATATTTAATAATTATCCATTCCAATAGCTTGTTATTTTACTTGGTTATGTTTTCTACCTCCCTGAGGAAGTTTTATTTATTTATTCAGCATTAATCATTTTAATCAAGTTTATAGTAAATATTTATCAAAGTGCCTTTTCATTTTTTTTCTATTTTGTTTTCATTCTTACATCATGAAACGTACCAAGAAATGTATCAGTAGGTCTATATTTGTTTTTAACTGTCCTTATTTTTAGATCTCTTTACTTCTTTATAATAGCTGTCTATCTTTAACTCAATCTAAAAATACCTATGTTTATTTCGTTGAATAGCAGTGTGATCACGTTGAGACACTACTCATTTTTTTTCTTACCTGCTGGTCCTTCTTTAACAGGACTTCTAGTTTAAAATGGTTCAGCTTAGGCACATAGGACACTGTCTTTTCTAAACTTTCAGTTAATCACATAAGGAAACACAGAAAGGATGAAAATTCTATAAAAACATCACTAAGAGAAATCAGTTATTGTCAGAACTCAAATCCAACAGAAAACAATAATTCTGAGTTAATATAAAATGGAGTAAATTCTTTGCAAATTTCTTAGTTATAAGAAAAATAATAACTTTCCGATTCCAACTACAGAATTATTTTGTCTGATCTCATTTTTGTGATAATGAATTTAGAAAGTTTTTTGAGGTACATATAAACTTTTATTTTATCCATTATCAACATTTCTTTCAAATTTGGATATATTTATGTTTAATAATAAAGGCAAGATTACCAAAGACATCGCTGAATTCAGAGTAAATATATTGATTTACTATTTCTGAGTGATGTTTGCCTACATTTTTATAAAGCACCAGCCCACTCTATCATTTGTACTGCCATTCTTGTTTGTGATACCTTAGAATACAACAAAAAAATAGTTAATGCCTTTTTTAACTCTTTATATTGATTTGACCATTAAACTCACTTTTTATTTTATCCCTCTTTTTATGAGACAATTTGTAAGCTTTTGTTCATATAGCCTATAATTGAATGCTTGATATCTTAAATAATAGGTTTGTTTTTTTTAATGAATTCTGATTCTTTTTTTTTTTTTTAAGATTTTTATTGGGGAATTGGGTAAGGGGAACAGACAAGTTGCTGTCGTTTTGGTCTTCGGTCTAGTTGTGGAGGACATTGCTTCACTGGCCCAAGTTGGCACCATCATTGCGCTCTTCCCGGTCGAGGCAGATCAGTCTCTGGCTTCTGGACGGCCACTCACTGCCGCTGCTGGCCACTCACGCTGGCTGCTGGCTACACACGGTAGCCCATGGCAACCCACTTCCACAGGGGCTGCAGCCTACACCGTTGCCGGCAACTCACGGCAGCCCAGCTCCAGGTTGAGCTGTTGTTCAGCATCTTAGCTGTGGAGGACAGTGTCACTGGCCCTCATATGTGGGATCCGAACCAGGGCCCTCTGGCGTCCCAAACCAGTTCTTAACCATTGCGCCACTCGGCCGGCCCAATAGTTTTGTTTTTTTTTTTTCATTCTCTCAGAGATGATTTCACCTTTCTATTTAGCATTTGTTTGAAATAGCAGGGATGAAATATTTCAAGTACAGAAACTAAACGTGTCATATAAGTATTTATTCAAGAGCACTTGCCTAACAATGTAACATATAGATTTGGAAAAACAGATGAAGCATGCCAATAAGAGGCACGATGTTTCTAAAAAACATAAATAAATGGAGCTTTTAATATTTTAGCGCTTCATCGTTTGTTTTTAAAAAGTAGGTGAAGGATTATTTGAAATCCATTGTCTTCTGTATGAGCTTTCATTATTTTTTTTCAAGTGAATGTTTTGCAGAGGTGCTTGACCATAGAACTGAATAAAATGAAAATGTGTCTGAAGAACCTAAGAGAAGATGCAGCTCTGAGAGATGTTTCTGAAATGTGCTTGTCAGTTCAAAACAGCCAACAAATTCTGAAAGAATATTTCGTCTTCGATAAAAAATAACATTGCATCTGAGATGGATTATAAAATATGTGTATACATTTTTAAAATGTATGTGTATACATTTTTAAAAATAAAAATCTTTGTCATACCAGGTTATTTCTGTGACATCTCTAAGGTTTATTTACTTTAGAAAATTTGAAGTTTTAAATTTTCACATATTAGGATTGATGCATTGCTAACTAAAGACTTTTTAATTTTCTTTGTTAGATTTGTTATCATTCCAAACTTCTTTTTCTATGACTAGCCTCAAACATTATTACCACCCATTTGGAATATGTTTCTACACTATGTATTTCATGAATATCTTCATTGAAGTGCCGAATTGCACATCAACATTTTAGGGTTTTTGTTTTGTTTTGTTTCACTTTATCATTCCTGAGCCCCTGCTTTGTTTACTTTGTCACTGTGTCTCCATTTGTCTGCATCTTACCTCAGTAGTGGGTCTCCAGACATCATTTGGTATTTGGTATTATTTTCTACATGTGAACACCACACACACATTCTTTGAAAATTAAACCAAATATATTCTGCAAGTATCACCAACTCACATAGAAATTTATGTTCAAATGCAAATATCTTTAAAGAGCAATGAGTATTTAAACTTAAAATATCATCTTATGTCATATATAGATTTTGAATTACTATAATTATGTGATCATTTTTTATTTACATTTAAATCACCATTCATTTACGAGAATAAAATAAATCTGGAGTAGACAGCAAACGAGCTCTTGAATCAGAAATTAAGATTTTCAGCAAAATGTTACACTTAACAGTATTAAAAATATGACTAGAAAAAGAAAAAAAATATGATGACATTTTGATTTGCTTTACATTGTGAGATCTTGAGAATGAAGTTGTAAAATATATATATATATATATATATATATATATATATATATATATATAATTTAGATATGCCCTTTCTGTCCCTTAGGATTGAGAAGCACATACCTACTTTTATTATAAGCACACAATCATTGTAATTTATGGTAATTATAAGCCAGACTCATGGTGCAAACCCAGGCTCCTATGAAGTTAAATTTAGCCTATTTTATAGTTCTATTTCTTAAGAATGGATTTGAAAGAGATGTTTTCCCTGGGGTAAGGACATTTTAGACTAGACAGGACCAGGATTTAAATTCTGCTGGGTCTGATTTCAGAATCGTATTTCTTTATATCCCAGTCCTTTTTTTTTAACGGTAAATACAGCCAGGAGACATGAACAGTACAAGATGACATTATTCTAGATACACATAGGTCAATAGATTTTATATGGTAAATGTTGATAATGTTTCTCATGCTAACCTAACAGATGGCGCTGCCTTCATAAAATGCTAGCCTTCACATAAAAATTAATAGTTTTAATTAACATTAATTCATCTGAATTTAAAAAATGGGTATTTTTATACCAGGGTTTATTTAAATTTCATATAAAATACAGAGATGGAACAATCTTCATATAGATATAGCATGCGTGTCTATGCATCTATGTATCTATTACATACATTATATAACACTACCCATTGTATCACGTTAACACAAAAAGTCACTTTACAGTCTGGCTAATCCGAGAACGCTCTGCTCTACGGAATCATCCTCTTGGCTGACAAGTGAACCAGGACATACAATTTATAAGCATGTCCTTCACTTGCTCTAACAAGCAAATTCCCTGTTTCCCAAGAACATTCTTTTAGAGGCTCCTGAATGCGTATCTGCCTTGAAAGGATGGCCTATCTCCACTGCCATTTTTCTCCTTTTATTTTCAGTGTTTGGAATTCAGCTCAGGTCGAGGCCACAGAAGCCATTGTGCCTCCCAAGTGCTGCAGCTGGTTCCTTCCAGTCTCCCCTCCCCCGCCTCCCCTGGTGACGGCAAGGGAAGGAGTGGCCGACTCATGCAAGATCAGTTTAAAAGGAAAACCAGGGCTGCTTCCTCATCCTCATGAAGCCTTGTGCTAGCCTGGCCAGGATCCAGGAAGGACGGGATCAAGTGGAAGCAGCTTGGTGCCAGTGAGAACTCCACTCGGAGATGCGAGCCAGGTTATTTGGACTTTTGCCTATAAACACATCGATACAAGTTGGAGGTAACATGGCTTCCCTCCAACCATCTGGTTCGAATAAAAAAATATAAGTATTGGAAAACAATAAACCAAAGGTTTGTTTCCATTAGTCATGTGTTATTATTGCCTAGTTATGAATTGAATTATGTTATCAAATATTAAAGTTTTCCTAAACACGTGTATGAATGTAAGAAACAAATATTAAATCATCCTTATGCTAGTATTGCAAACTAATGATGAATTTTATCAAAATACTATTGATGTGAATTATTTGGATTTTTCTTGATAGTATGTTTTCCCTTTTCCCTTTTTGTGTGGCATATTAGGACATTTTAATCAAAATTCAAATGCAGAAATTCTTATAATTTCATAGAAATATGTATTTTCTTCGTATATTTGGTTAACCATTCTAAGCAAAAAATGCCTAGTGCCCAACAGCATCAAAGTATACATAAATTCTATCACTATCAGGGGAAAATTGATGTGTGTATATTTTTATCAATCTGTGCTTTTTTCTGTCATTCTATAAATAATGTCCTTAATGTACCAGATGTTAAAAAACACCAAAGAGAAAAATAGCGAACACGGAAAAGATCATTCCATCTCTCATGGAAACTGAGTCAAATAGAGCGAGACCGATGTTCATTTAACCCATGTAAACAAATATGTGTAAATAAATGAACAAATACAGAGTTCTCTTAATTCTAATTCATCTCTTTCCCAACTGACATAATCCCCACACTAAATTGAGAATAACATAAATATAACTTAAAAATATTTTATTCCAATCACTTTGAGTATGTTCATACAAATGGTGATGTCATTGCTTTCCTGGGTGAAGGAAAGTACACATGGATTCCTAATATGTTCAATATTTTTATCATCACAACTAAGCAGAAAATATAAAGTTCCATAATACAGAAAAGTTTAATCCAGATTGTTCAATTAAGGATTAAGACAGCTGAAGGTTTGCATGATATAATCAGTTAATATTACTATAATAAACAATGGATATTTTATGCAATTTCTAAACATTAAACATCACTTTCAGAATCCTAAATATAAATTGAAATAATTTTAAATTAAAAATACTGAAGTACAAAAAAAACAAAACCCCTCTTAACATGAATATTTATTCCAGGTGAATTTATTAATATAAAATTTAATTATATATAATTAAAATTTACTAGACCTTAGCCTAGGAGTAGAAAAAAACCCAGAATCCCTACCTTGGAAACTTTATGTTCTGGCATTTTGCTATTTTCCACGTGTTAATGATTTTATTGCTCAAAACAATTCTGTGAGATTAGTTCTGTTATTATTCAGAGTTTTTTGATATAGAAAATGAAACCCACTGATTTTTAGTAACTTGCACAGGGTAATATAAATACTAGGGAATTCAACAAAGCTATTTATCCCCTTCTGTCTGACTCCAAGCCCAAGCACTTATTATCTACAGAATACAACCTTTGACAACTCCTTATGCAGTATCTTGTTTGTATCTGTATTAGAGCATTAAGTATAGCATAAAATATAAAATATTTTATACCACTGGGTTACTAAAATACTTTCAAATATTCTCTCTCTCTCTCTCTCTCTCTCTCTCTCTCTCTCT
>NW_017732143.1:111655-215511 GCF_001890085.2 Hipposideros armiger | reverse complement strand
TATATATATATATATATATATATATATATATAGCTATAATGGAAATATTTGTTTCCACCTTTAGGTGTACAGAATGATAGCAATGATAAATTCACAGGACCATATTCCGGACAAACCCATGAAATATTTTGCTCTCCTAGAATCTGCTTTATTATACAAATCTATAGCCTAAGTAGAGATAAAACTACGTACATATATTATGTAATTCTCTTCTACTTAAAAAAGTAAGTACATACTTACAAATTTGGGGAATTCTTCTGGTATAAATCATTTAGATGCTGGGTCTTACTTTTTTCCCCACATTATTTCTTTAGACTAATAATTTCAATTATACAACCAAAATTTCAATGTTGACGCTTAGGACCGCAGAAATGTATTTTTCTTTCAAGGCCTAATTGAAATTTAATAAACTAGACTTCAAAGTTAAATTAAATCTTTCATTTTTTAGAATATAAAATGAGAAAATATAGCAAAGGATATATTCCTCCTTTGTCCAATATTATTACTTTTAATATACAGAGAAATGACTGCTGTTGACTTTTTGTTTAGTGGGGTCTTTCTTCCCTTTTATCTTGTCTTATTTACAAACAAGTGTAAAACAGATCCACCTTTTAAAGTGAAAAACAATTTCGATCTTTCATACTCAAGGCAACTTTGCAAAGAGTGAAGACTGCTAGATGATAATATGTGAAATTAAAAAAAAATTGAATTTACAAATATGAAGAGCAACTGTAGTAACCCAGTTAGATGTCACACTGTGCTAAATATGCAAGGAAAAAAATCTCTGTGCAGATGGTGAAAATCAAATCCATTCTCAACTTTACAAGCCATGTCAACATGATGAAAAATATCAGTTCAACAAACTATCCATCTGCCATATTCACCCATTTTAATATCAAATAAATGAAATGCAAATAACACGTGGCTAATTGTACAGAAATTATTTGACTTTATAAAGGTTATAAACATAGATATAATTGTTTATAAATATATCTAATTATAGATATAATTCTTTGGTATGCCCATTGTTACAGTCACTATTAAGGTGGATATGACATTAAGGTGGTTTTTAGTTGATATTTTATAATTGAGGTCATTAATTAAAACTGAAAGAAAACACTTAACCTAATTATTTGAGGTCTAAATTGTTTTAATGAGTGTATGTTGAATTTGTTTGGCAGGGGAAATTTTGTCATGAATCGGTGTTAGATTTTGTCAAATGCTTTTTTGACATCAATTGATACGATGATACTATTTTTATTATGTTGAATGTTGATATGGTAGCTTACCTTAATTAATTATTGAATACTAGTATCATATACCTAGAATAAATCCCACTTCATCATGTTATACAGTTCTTTAAAAAAATTGCTCGTTTTGACTTGATAATATGTGATGGAGATTTTTTTCATCAATGTTCATGACTGATATTTGTCTCTAGTCTTCCTGTCTTATAGTGTCTTTGGTGTTGGTATTAGGGTGATGTTGCCCTCATAGAATGAGTTAAGAAGTATTCCTTCCTCTCCTATTTTCTGGAAAATATTGTGTAGAATTGGAATTATTTCTAACCATGGAAGTCAAAATTTATGACTTTGTTGCATTTTCCCTTTCAAAGATGGCCATACTGGGCTGGTATGGGAAGGAAGACAGAGGGTGTGGTCCAAGTTAAATCAATACAGGAATGAGGATGAGGGTGGGGCCATCTCCTTAACATCACTGGTGTTTGTGTTATAATTTATGTCAGATGGATATTTTCAACCACTAACCTGTACTAAATCTTCTTTCTTTTGTTTGAGATTGGTCAGAATCAAAAGTCAGCAAGATCATAACCTTCAATAGCTTTTAGTCATGTCATTTATGTTGAGTGGGTATATTTTAACTCTCTCCAGAATTTACCAAATTACACAGTGACAATCTTTAGTTTGTTACATTGTGATTCTGAAGAAAGTTTTTGCCTTTATTGTTATTTTAATGACAGGTTTGTGAAAGGAAAATAATTTGTTCATATTCCCCCATTATACGGAGGAATGATTGGTTCTTAAACTTTTGAATGCCTTCTTTAAGAATGCAATGAGCAGTATTAATAAGGACAATGAAAAGCTGTTAATAACCCAATATCTAATAATAAAAAAATATTAAGTATTCTTTATATGCACATAATTTTGAATTATATTGTCACTAAATATTTTTTTATGACAAGCTTATTTTAAAAGTTAAAAATTGCTAGTTATGTTGCAAAATGCAAAAGAATCAGAATGCAAAAGATTAACTTAAATATTTTACAACCTTTAAAAATGCATAAAAATTGAAAATGAACAAAGGCACTAAATTTTCCTTCAATTTTTATTTTTAAAAATGTATGAAACTGAAATTTTACTCATATAATCAGGAAATATAAACATTTTATGTAACACCAGTGCAATGAGTAACTTTCTACCTAGTTCTTTATCCATATCTATTAAAATCAATTAAAGAAACATGAATATTTTCAGAAAGTTACCCTGCAGTATCCAGATTGTAAATGAACACATGGCATAAACTAAATTATAGAGGTAGAATTATTTTTCATAATTTTCTAACATGCAATTTTCCAACAGACTTCAGTCTATTCCTGTTGCTGAGAGCACACTGACAAGGTCACATGTACGGACATATGGACAGATAGATTTTTTTTTTTTTTGTAAAGCTATGAAAGTATCAAACAACTTCCTTTTCCAAAAAAAAAAGAAAAGAAAAGAAAAAGAAAAGAAAAAGAACAAGAACCACTGTCTCATTTGTATGATTAGCTTTGGAAGTGCTTTCACAAATATCTTCCTTAAGGCTGGTTTGGCATTCTGTTCAAACGTTGACCTGCCTCTAAAACCGTGGCAGGGAAGTGAGCACAGTTCACATCATGCATCTTCCAGTGGCTATAGGTCATCCCACACTTCCAACACCTCTTCTTTACAGAGAAAACTGAAAGGCAAGTCACGAGAGATTCACTTTTACATAGACTGTTAGCATAACTTAGGTTAGGAATTAGCAATCTTTTTTTAGTGGTCAGATATACATTTTAGGCTTTGCAGACAACATACATCTTTGTTGCAGCCACTTCGCCATTAACAGTGAGAAGGAAGCCACAGATAACACTTAAACAAATGGGCATGGCTGTGTTTCAATAAACTTTATTTACAAAACAGTCAGCTGGCTAGTAGGCCATAAGGTGCTGTCTCCTAAGTGAGATTATAAGATTGACTGATATGTGCTTTGGACACGAGGAATTAGTTGCATATTAAGTATTTATAAGATACATAAGTAATTGTTATAGTTTTTTTTTAAATTTGTATTAGCAAAGTTTTGGTAGTTTGTATATAACTCACTTGAATAATGAACTGTGAAAGAGGTTCTTTTTGAATCATTCTCTAATATCACTTGGTATTAGGGTGAGCAGAATTCTATTAATAGTTTCTTTCCTAATATTTAATATTGCTAATTGACCAACTTAACAATAAGTAAATAAAGCATCCACTCTTCTGAGAATTACCACCCTACACGCATACATACAATTGAGGACACTTCCTTAGTACAGGTATGAGCTTTCCTGCTATAACTTCATACATGTATTCCTGAAAATTTCACATTCTATAAAATTATACTAAGAATTTATAGCTATGGATTTGGTAACCAGATAATTTTTCAATTAAACCAGGGCAGTTTTAAGCATAAAAGAAGACGTTATTCATAAATATGCCAGAAACAAAACAAAACTTAAACCAGGACTGCCAGGGTCCCTCCAGGACTTGAGATTATCCTATTTTGGGGAAAACAAGTTAGAGGAAAGATAACTCAGAACGCACAGGAGCATGTACCAAAGCTGGAAGTTAAACAGTAATTGGTCCTTCGGGGAGATCATTTGGACCACTTAGGCAGCTCGGCCTGCTTAGAGGCTGCCCCTGAGATATTAAATAGGCGTGATTGCAACAACATAGACGTTCTGACAGCAGTTTCCTTAGAGCTGAGGCTCCTCAGCCGCTGTGGGGCTGGAGCTAAGGTGGAGCCCTGCATTAGTGGAGCTGCCACTCAGGTCAGCACAGCCGGCTGTGCAGCCTTGTCAGCCGCCCAGAGCTGCTGGAGGTTGAGAAGACCCCTCTCTCTGGAAGAAACCCCAGGGCTAGGTGCTCATTTTCAATTTTGTTGAAATATAACCCAAAGGGGTCTGCTTCGGTAAAGCACACTTGCCTTTTCCTGTTGGAAATGTTAAACTTTACCTCAATTATTGTAACTTTTCCTGCTGAAGAAAGATTGTCCATCCATAGTTCCCTGATGTGTCCCGATTTATCAATCATGCATGAACATTGTTGTTACAAAAAAGGGCTATTTTTCCTGCAACTCCCGATGAAGCAATACATTGCATTAACTTTTCCTTGAGATAATTTTAGATTCCTATGCAGTTGTAAAAAATAACAGAGAACTCCCTTGTACACTTTGTTCTGTTTTCTCCAGTGGTAATATTTTGCAAACTATAGTATAATATCATAACTAGGATATTAACACTGATACAATGCACCGATCTTATTCAGCTTCGCCTAGTTTTACTGTATCCATTTGTGCAGGAGCATGAAGATCTATATGAATGTATCATCTGGGTGAATTCTGTATCCATCCGCACCACAGCCAAGATCCTGGACAGATCCACACACAAGCATCAGTGTCCTTACCCTTATAACCAGCCCCATCTTCCCCTTCCTCCACCTCCTTGTCACCTGCCAACCACTAATCTGCCCTCTACTTCCAAAATTTCCTCATTCCAAAAATACTATATCAATGGAATCATAGTGTATAATTTCTGGGGGTTGACTTTTTAATTTCTCAACATAATTTCTTTGAGATTTATTCAAATGGTTGCATGTATCAATAATGTGTTCCTTTTGTTGCTGATTAGCGGATTCCCGCTTAGAACGCCTTTAGCTGCATCCTCAAATTTTTATGTTTTGATTTTCATTCAGTTCTGATTTTTTTTTTCTTTGAGAGTTCCTTGTTGTCTAGAAATCATTTCTACATGTTTAGAGAGGTTTTTACTGTCTTTTGTAATTGATTCCTAGTTTTATGCCATTATGGTTAAAGAATAAACTTTTAGATGCGTTGAGGTTTACTTTATAGCCCTGGCTTGGTTGTCCCTGGTGAATATTCTATGGAATATTTGAAAAATAAAATGTGTATCCTACTTTTTAAGTGATTACAAATGTCATTCACTTTTTTGGATGAAGTGTTATGTACGTCAATTAGATCTTATTGACTCTTTTATTCACATCTTGTATGTCCTTGCTGAATTTCTGATTAGTTCTATCAGTTACTGGGGTGGAAATATTGAAGTCCCCAAGTGTAACTGTGGATTTGTCTAGATTTCCTTTTAACTCTATTAGTTTTTGTTTCATGTGTTTTGGAGCTCTATTTTGTGTTAAGTCATCGTGGTGAATTAAATCTATATTATGTAATAGTCCTCTTTAGTCATTTTCTTTGTTTTGAAATCTACTTTATCATGAGTTATTTTTTAAATTAATGTATAAAAAACTAATTAAAATTTCTCTAAGCCCCAATTTCCCTTTTTACCAGTTTATTTTTAATGTATGTACTTCCCCGTCATTCTACCTCATCTCTAAATTAGC
The DNA here is from genome assembly GCF_001890085.2 of Hipposideros armiger. Classification (NCBI taxonomy): domain Eukaryota; kingdom Metazoa; phylum Chordata; class Mammalia; order Chiroptera; family Hipposideridae; genus Hipposideros; species Hipposideros armiger. The sequence goes on along the minus strand of NW_017732143.1, from coordinate 209,866 downwards.
TATAGAAATAAAATGCAATTTATTTTACCATCCAATGTTACTTTCAAGGTGTAATGCTATAATGCCTTTTGGCTTACTACATATGCCATTGTCTTCTAATTTATTACACTTGAACTCATAAGGGGAGCAAAAGAGAAATATACATCAAATAGCTTATTTTTAAGATCCCTCCTAGCACCACCAATTATTCTTGAACTGCCCAAGAGCAACAAGGGTCTGCTAACATTTTTAAGATTAAATTTTGAGCTAGTTGCCTGAATATACTGAATATGTTCATAAAAGAGTTGAAGAGGAGTTATAAAAGACAAAATTAAACAGTGACTTTCCATTACCCTCTGATCATTTAGATATAGCATAGAGCTTTGCTTCTTCATGATATTAGAATATGGTATACCCATATTCTATAACTCGGTTTAAAATGAATATTTCAAAGTGAAGCCAAAACATGTTTGAATTACCTAAAATTTTTAATTGTCTAACAATAAAATTTACTCTAGCATCACATATACTCACATGATTCTTTATGTTTAAATTCCATATCCCAATAAAATGCAAACACTTGTTATATTAAGACAATTTTTATTAAACTTCCTAAATTACCAGCACATTTTGATTACTTAGTGCTTTTCTAAAAAAAATAATTAGCACTGAAGACTTTTCATCATATTGAGCAATATACTTTATTGCTTTTTTTTCTTCAGAATTGCCCTCAAAATAATACTAGAAAAACTTTTATGTTGTTAACCAGTATAAGATCATTTATAAAGATAAATGTGTCTGTTTTGAGATCAGTATACATGCCTTTTTTATGGTCCCATTTTCAAGTTTATTAAAAGTATTTGAAAACTGTAAATAAGAGAAGACAAGAAGTTTTGAACCTTTTTATGTGATATATGGATGTGGTTGAAGTGTTTCAAAGATGTGTTTAAATCTTAATTTTCAAAGAGGAGATAATAGCTCTACTGAGGAACTAAATGTAGGTCTTAGTGAAAATCAAAATAAGAAAAAAATTTCATAATTAATATATGGGTTTGCAGTGTATCTAATACTGATTTACATATTGAAGTGTATAGCAGCATTTGCTTATATTTCCAGTATCAAGGTACTAAATCATAATAGAAATAGGGTTTGACTTCTGGATATAATATACCTGCTTCATAAAATAACGTCCTGAATTTTATATGAGAATTTTGCATTATAAATGGACTATACAGAACATTCTGCCAAAGATTATAATAAATCCTTCTTCAAATTTTACTCTGATGTGTCCTATATAATGACAAATGGAACCACACAAATACAAAATAAAAATGAAATATTCATCTTATGTGGTATTTCTGTAAATCTCTCTTAACAGCTAAGTATACAGGTTTCCTGCCTTCAATAATACACATTATTTACACAATTATTGCCGTTACAACTGCACTTCAAAATATTTTTAAAAAGAAAACAGTCACTCTACTTCGTATTTGAGAAAATGTTTTTAGAACAAGCTAAATTCATTATTTGTATTATTGACATCATAGGTCATACATGATTTTTTGTTCAAATATCCCCGAACCTCAATGTCTTTAGTTAAGGTTCACTCCTCATTCATACCCATTGATGGTTGTCTAAGAGCTCTGATGCATTTGGGTTTTACTGAGATTCACAGGATGACAGAATCAGACACCTGGAGTGTCCCTGGTGAATAAAGCTTGCCTAGATGTGGCACACTTGACAGCTACTCATCTTTCTTTGGCTAATGAAGTCACATGTCCATCCCTAACTATGAAAGCAGTATGGAAGGACATGCCATCCTACCATGTGCTGGGAAGGAAAAATACACCTTGCCCTTTTTCCAGTTTTAAAACGTATATATTAGTATTTATCTTCTAAACTAGCTGTACGTAGTAATTTGCCCCTCAGCTTTGCTGTTAAATGTGAACACTGAGAGACATTTTTTTCAAACATTTTCAGACATTTCTTATTATTAATTTTCATATTTTAAAAATGTCCCGGCTTATTGGATGATAGTAGGATATACTGAAAAAAAATTGTAAATTGCTTTTGAGAATGTACTGTATTTTAAACTAAATCTTATGAAATAACAGCTGTTCCCAAGAAATTGATTAAAAGTAATTTCAAAGGAGTTTATCAGGATATAGGGGTATTAAGCTATCATGGAAAAGAGCATTGCAAAAGAAGTCAGTAAATGGATATACAGCATTGCACCTAACAATGGAGGGCCCTTGGGCACGTTATATAACCTTTCAGGATGTCATATCATTATGTTTCTAAGCAGACAGATGGATTAAATGATATCTATGATTTCTTAGCTCTAAAATTTTGATTTATGAGAATTGGTAATGAAGACATATTATATGGTCGTAATTTACTGCTACCTGCTCTGTTTATAAACTGCCTGGACATTGAATTTTCAGTATTCCCAAGTCTTCTATCTAACTTTTAACTTTTCTTTGACTAATTAGGCAGAGGAAACTAAAATAGATTAGAACAAATAGTGTATTTTCACAGTCTGCCTTTGCAAGGAAACACAGTATCTGGGAGTTTTAACTCTTCACATATTATCTTTTAAAATAGTTACTGATTAGGGGAATGAACATTGGATAACCATTTTAGAAATATAACTCAACAAATATCTTTTAAATAATTCCCACTAATTTTAGGTAGTTTTAAGTTTCCCTTTTTTTTTTTCCTACTAAGAGTTAATTACATTAACCGTGTTAGATTTTCATGAGATGGTGTGTATATAAATTTTCCCATATGAGGGTAGATGTCTTTTCTCAGTGATGGACAGTCATCTAGGAGATATCTATCTCTACAAGAAAACTCATCTGCATGGCTGACAGGCTTAAGTCTGAGAGCATATAAGACTATTACACAGTAACCTCAGCTCTTATACCATATGCAATACTAAAAAGTATCATAGAGGTTATTCCATTGTAGGACAATGGTGCCTGATGATTTTAATTCAGCATTTGTGGCTGAATTAAAATGCTTATTGCCTTTATTACATATTTCCCATGAGACAGCTATAGCTTTTACTGAGACAAATCAAAACAATGTGGTTATCAAAAAAGATAGTTTTAATAATGCTCTTGTAGATAAATCATCCTGCAAACATTTTATTTTTAGTGGTCAACATAAAGGTGTTGGTAAACTGGAAAATTAGCTCAAATGTGTTTTTGATGATAAAGGACCTGTGACACCAATTAGTCAAAAAACTATTTTAGTCTATTTCTATAGTTATTAACACTTAATGAGAGCCGACAATGGCCAAGTCTTTATGTTAGGTACTTTCCACACATTATTAAATTGACTCTGTATTTTGTAAGGTGAATAATATGCCCAATTAGACATGAAGAAGGAATTGGAGGTTAGGAAGTGAAGCAAGCTGTTGAAGGTCATGCATCTGGTAAAAAGTAGTGGTGGCTATGACTGTGCAATTGGAATAAACAGGTTTTCAAATTTATCCTTTTTTTTTTTTCCTGCCTGGGATCATTTATTTCCTATGTAGAGATAACCCCATTAGAATCCAGTATACGTTGATCTATAAAATATCCCAACATTGTTATATGTTTTTATTTAAACTATCAGTTTTACTGATACAAAATTGATACCCAATTTTAACTCTTCTTAATTTTTTTATTATCCGAAAATTACTAAAATCTGATAATGTGCTTGAATAAAATACTATTTTTATGTTGATAGGTTTCCTTTGTATTTATTCCTTAAACACGTATGATTTAAAAGAAAATCCATTTCCTGGGAAGAAAATGAATTTCACAATATGTGTACTGAAAATACTTGATAAAAGAAATAATATTGTCATCTAAGAATTTTATATTTAAACGTGAATTCCAGTAGCCATTTTGAAAAGAAAAAGAACATAGTATCATGAAATACTCCCTGAAACTATTTCTGATTATCAATAAAGGATTATAGGACAATTATCATATTCCTTTAGTGTAGTAAACTTGCTATATGAATATACAATTTGCTATTTGATCATTTTAAGGCAAGAACTATTTCAAGTCACCACCTATAATTTTAAATGCATTAATGAGCGCTTTGTAGAAATAGGCTTCTATGAAGAATGTGCACTATAAATCAGTGGTGCCCTACATTTCATTCATTTACTCATTTATTAAACTAGTCATTATTTTCCCATTCATCCATTCCTTTCACTTAGCTAGTAGTAGACATATTTTAGGGCGAGACAAATTATTGACAACAATTCTTCAAAAAGCATCTCTCCAGGTACACTTTTATAACCATATCAAGAAGTCAATTATTTGGCAGTGCTGAATATCTATGGACAAAATATAATCAGTTAGATGAGCTAGACCACAAACATTTTAAGGTAAAAATGTTTTATAAAAGTTGTGGTACAACACAATCTGCGATTCGCTCAAGTTGGATTTGCATAAAAGTTTACATTCATACAAACACATATTTATGCAGCAACAGACTACACTACATATACCTGAAATGATTAAGAGAATAAGTCTATCCTTAAAGAACAATGCACTTGCCAGACCTAGCCATGGGAGTACTTGTTGAACCTCTTGATTTCCACAATAACAGAAGCATCTCTGTGTTAACTTGTGTATTGTTCAGCTTACAAATAGCATTCCGTTGGAGTACTAAGTGATTGATAGCGTTGCACTTCTTGACATCGTTAAAACACAGGTCCAACATCATAAGTTTAAGGGTTACCTGTAACAAATGTTATGAGAAGCAGTAACATATTCATCGTGGTGTGCTAGTTTACACTCAGGAAATCAGTTGACAACTCTAGGTTGAACTTCAGTAAATAGCCACTTGACACTGCAGAAATGTTTTTAAACTGAACATTTCAAAGCAGTGTAATACTTTTTTCAAGTCATCAGAGAAGTGACTTAGAAATGGTTGTTTTGAGTGAGGAAAAAAACATGACAGCTTTTTAGTATTCTAAAGCACACTTCAAATCCTCACTGTGAATTTAGAGGAGGGGATAATAAACTGTGTGTAACTGGTTTAGTGTGGAGTGGGGCAAGCAGCATGTAGACAGATGCCAACGAATGTAGGGCTGGAAAGTCTCTTCCATTTCATCTGAATGTGGGCGGCAGTGTAGTTGTGTTTATTTCCTGTTGATCCCATGCTCAAATCACTGTTAGCATATTATACTGCAATTTACATTTCTATGTTAATGCCTATATGAAAAAACTAGAAAGAAGTCAGGAGTGACCACAGTTCTAAAGTGAAAACAATCTAAATTTCTTTAAATAAATACTTATTTTCAGGCCATCAAAGATTAATGTTAATATAATAAAATGAGTAGTTATTAATAATGTAAAATAATAACAAAAGCTCTGATATTGCTGTCAAACAAACTTGGGTTTCACTCATGATTCCTCCATTGCTTATGTTCAGGTAATTCTATGTGACTCATTTTCTTACCTGAAAAATAGAAAAAGAAATAATTTTCTCAGGAGATTATGCTTAAGTTAATGGCTATTTTATGTAAAGTACTTTGTAGACAAACAATAATGTTTATACTTAAAAAAAGTACCTTTGCCAAATTCTCCTTTATTAAATACACATGCTTCCTTTTCTAACTGAATGAAGAATAACTCCTTTTTAGTTGTGGACTTTGCTAAAGATGGAGTCTAGGAATATCAGTTATTAATTTACTATTATTTTTTAGTTCAACCTGCATGGAATTATAAGAAATGTTAGCCAGGCTTCTTTCTGAAAAAAAAAACAAAAAACCAAAAAAAACCCCACAGACTCCTGTTGTTTTACGGAATGAGCAATGACTTGAAGGTGGAAGACATGCGTTTAGACATCATCTCTACAACTTTTACTTATGTGACAATGGGCAAATCACTTGTTACTCTATTAAATTCTTCATATGAAATTTTGGGACATAATATAAAATGCATTTAATTGAAGACATTCGGAATTAAATAGCATTTTATACAAAAATTATTTTTGCATTTGATCTATCTCCTCAGTTTTCAAAATAATCAAGATCAATTAATGTCAGGGAATAGGAAAAGTTTTGGCCAGTTCTGTTCTAGTGAATTCTCTAACGTATCTCTCATGAAAATGACTCATTCTTATGAAATGTCAACTTTTGCATCCTTATCACAACGTTTCTCTCTAAAACCTATTTTGCCATTTGTGATTCTGAACTAATATAGAGATATTTCAAAGTACAAATAATCTATTACACTAAACATGACGGAACAGTCTTTTCATTACAGTGGTAGTGATATTAGCAGTTATTTATACTAGTAGCTTAGACTAGTGGTTATTCCTTTGTGCCTTTTATACTTAGAACCTATTTTAATCCACAATAAATATAAAATGTAGTCACTCAAGTTTAGTCATTAAGAAAAAAATATATTGTGAACTACCACATCATACAAGATAATGTCACAGCATGTTTGCTTATTTATACCACACGTTTTTTGTTTGTTTGTTTTTCCAAATAGGTTTCTGGTTACTAACACATCATCTGCAAAATGTCATACAGGAATAAATCCCATGAGTTGTTAAGAAGAGCAGTAATGCATTCAACCAATTATGGATTCTGGTTGTGAAAATAACAATGCCTGATGCTGTCTTTTAGAAATGGATATACATTAATCCCCCCAACAATAATAACTGTAAGTAAAACAGAAGTAGAAGATTACTTTTAGGTCTGGTAGCTTATTAAAAGCCTGAACACCGTTTTTGAGTGTACTCTATTTTAATGTAACAGATTTGAATTTTCTTCCTGGAATTTTAATTAAAAGACACAGGCAATGTTGTTTTCTCATTGCATCATAAAGATTCTTAACGTGCACCTAAGTGAGTCTCTGCTAGCTGCCTCTAACGCCAGCTCTTTAGTTTCCATGTTCCTTCATTTGTTACAGTAAAGTCTGCCTTTTACTTAAGTTATTTTGAGACTACTTCTTTTCCATACAACCAATTTAGTTTTGATACTGTCACTTGTAAATCTGAAATGAAGAAAGAAAAAGTTTGAAAATCAAAAGTGTGTAACTCATATGGCCGCAAACTCATGACAGCACAAACAGGCTAATTACAGACTCCCTTATCCCACCTTAGAATGAACATTCATATATTTTACTGAGAAATAATAATGTGGAGCTGCTCAAACTCCAGTGGGGTTAGTATATAATATGCAAAATGGAAAATTCTGAAAAGCATAAATCTGCAAGGTATTTTTTATACTTTATGTGCCTAATTCAATAAATTGAGGGCTTGTTACAGTTTCTGATGTCTTACATTCATTGCTAAACTAGTTTGGTTGGATGCACGATTTCCATTGTAATGTGATTACACCATTTTCTTCAAAGCATACCAAAACAAATATTTGTGTGTCCTTCACTTACAGTTAACAAAAATATGGGCTGCCATTTTAAGCTGTGACTTATTCTTCAATTTATTTCAATGCAACCCAGATATTTAAAAGTCTACTAGAGGTTCTGCAATGTTTGATAGTTACATATGCAAGAAAAAACCATTTCCTAAGTTTATAGCTATAAATTGTGCATTTACTAAGGTGATAAGGAAACAATTAAGGAATATTATATAATATATTGCTAAATTGTGTACAGTGACTTCTAAAAACTGTTGGGCAAAGAATATGAATTATGCAACGGAGTTTGGCATCACTTTTAAACTCAGAGTGAAACAGAACCAACTTCCCTTCTGACTGACATAACAGGGAGTTTAATGAGTAATAACCCCGGCAGTACATTGTGACACACTCTAAATTCATGAACTGTTTCCTGCATCCCATCCAAATTGATATTAAAAGGATGTGGCAAAACAAGTACAACACATGGGATATAAAATTCTTCATAAAACATTACAACATGATGAAGAAGGTTTCAGGCTGCTTTCTGTTTTGAGTAATTAGAGAATTTAATTTTTTATTTGAAGCCACACTGCTCCTGATGCATAATATTCAACTGTTCGGTTTTCTTTTGTTTTCAACAGTTGTTCATTGTCTTTATCCCAACTTTCAATTGTTCAAACAAGGCTTTACGAATAAAACATAAAGATATTGAACTTACAGGAGTTGTGAATCATCGGTGAATCATATGAATACGAAAAATTAGTAAAGATTCAAGGATATGGGTGATTTTTGTCTGAAGATAGCACTTAAAGCATTTCAGGAAGTTAAGGTTAGCTAAGCTATTTATATACAATTTAATTTTAAGTGAATGTACATTGCTGACATTGCCTTGATAACCCCTACAAAAAAGAAAAGAAACCATCACTTAGCATTGAAAAAGTAGTTTCCTGGTTCCACTAAATAACCCCTTTCTGAAGGTGGATATGCAAATGGGTACACATGTTATAAATTTGCTACACTAATAGAATTTTCTATTATGTATTTTAGAAATAAATTTTCAGATACTAACACTAATGAATAAGTAGTTGAAAAATGACAAAATGGAAAAGTTCTAAAGCAAAGGGTGGCTACAGTGTTTAGCTCCCCTAAGTGAGACTGAATAACTCCTACCACCGCCCTTGCATTCTCCAGTAATGGTTGGCCGGTGCATTACTACCCACTGGGGCAAAGCTGCTTATACTGTTGCTGCAATCGCTGCTGCATGGCCTCAAAAGACTTCTTAAGCTATTACGCCAGGTATAAAAGTGAGGCGTAAGTTCAGTCTGGACCCCTAAAGAGCCCCTCTATAAGACCTTGTCCGCTGTAATCTCTCTGAAAGCTCCCGGTCATCAGGTCTAGCCTGGAGCAAATGGAAAATCCCAATAGGTAGTGTGTTCAGGAGAATAGAGAAATCAGTGGCTTTAGATGGTTTTATGGCAATTCAATCATTGAATGAGGCAATTTCCCTCATTTTTATCTATTTTTAAAACATTTTGTTTGACTAGTATATAGGCATAGTCTCTGAAAATTATTGGAAAAGTCAGTGCTTATATGGCCTGCCACTTAACTTTTTTTATGCTGTGCTTGTAAATTGTTGTCTTTAAGTAGCACAGGACTTCTGAAGACAAGGGGCATAAATTTCAACCAATGAATCAATTATTTAATGTATAGTTTAGTGCAAATAAATCTAAATTTCATTTATATGTTTCCTATATTAAAAAAAAAACTTTCTTATTTTGTTCTTATATTATGTAATCTATTGCCCGGTATTTTGACATATACTTATACTTATCTATGTTGATATATGTGACAAAGATTGACCCTAAAATCTGTTGACAAGCTATTTCATCTGAATCCATTCAATTTAGTTCTACAGAGATATAGTTTGCAAGAAAAATTTATTTGAAAGTACATGTTAATAAATGTAATATTTATATTAAAATAGATTTTATCGCTCACAGTTTAGTGGCCCAAAGCAATATTATTAGTAGTATAATTATTACTGTTAGTATAATAATAGTAATAATATTGTTGTTGGAAAACTCATGACGCATTTTTGCAACAAAAAAACAGAAAAAATACATCATGACCTTTCCTACAACCCAATATTTTGAACTACAAGTGTAGGAGAGGAGATAAAATCTATTTAAATGTAAATAATTAATATGATGTTTGATGATTACATTTTGAAAACTCTTTGATTTAGAATGTGGCATCTGAGACATTAAAGCAGTGTCTTTTATTACTGATTTCTACAAAAGACTGGAAGGTGATGTCATTAATTGAGAGGCAAAAATTGAAAATAGCTGGGTTTGAAAAAGGTCATAAGGGTTAAACTTTGAATAACAATAATATGAGGTATCTTTGAACCAGTAACATGAGAGTTCATACAGCAGGTTGGATTCTTCAGTCTGAAGTGAGATAGTAACTGGAAAATGCTCATTGTATTTTGCAGAATGGAGACCATCAGGTTAGTTGATTAAAAGCAACATTATAGTGAATAACAAAAAGCAGGAAAATCCTGCAGGGCACCTTTGAAAGTCTGGTGGACACTCTACAGGGCTGCCAGTGAACCATCTGCAAGAGTCTGAGGGTCCCACAGGCACTTTAGCAGTGGATCTTGGGAAATTCTAGAGGAGAGGTACTTCACAGGCAATGCTGATTGGTCAGGGATTATACAGGCAGAGGCAGGGCAGCTTTCTTGGAAGATGCTAGCACACTGTCTATATAGGGTTTTTGCTTGTTTGTTTGTTTGTTTTTACTTCCAAGGAGGATCTTTGGTCATTCTTTTTTGCTCCTGAATCCTGGCTGAATTCATTCTGTAGGTCAGATTAGAGATCCAACCGAGGGATTTTAAAAAAGCGACAGAAGCAGTACCCTAGCCACCATCTGTGGCCCTCCAACAATAGGACCAGATGGTTGAGACTCCTGGGAGCTGAGGACTCCCAGTGCTGATAAAAACCCAGCAGGGTAGCAAATTGTTGAAACTACAAGAAAAAAGAGGGGGAGGGGTGGAGAGCCCTCAGGGTTGAGTTGTTCAGTGGCCAAAAAAAAAAGATTCAGTAACATTCCCTCAGGGGGCAGTCTTGCTCAAAATAATAAAGGAGAGAGGCCCAATGCCCTGTGCAGCCCCTTAGAGTCCTAGTGGGAACATAGCTGTCCACTCCTGCTGGCTGTTCCACCCAACCCTCCACCTCCCCATCCCCACCCAGAAAACCTGAGGCCAAATCCTCATGGGTGGTCCTTGTTACCTACAAGGGTTCTGTTCCCTCCACTAGCACTTGGACCCTTGACCAAGCCTGACACTGGGTGGATCCCTTTGGGTCTCCACTGCTATGTCCCCACTACTGAATGTGTTGTTGGTAATGGTGTATTGTCAATGTATATACCTCTGCTAGCCTTCAAATCTCCATGTTTACTTGGTCACTGTAAAGAACTGGATAGCTTATGTGAATATTTAATATCCTTACTGCTATGAACTCTAAAGACAAACAATGAGAACTAAATTCTAACTAGAAATCACGAGACTTTAAAATTAGAATAACTTCAAGATAACTATCTGTGATGTGCACTTATAGTATGCAGTCCTTCATTAACTCAAAATATATTTATTGATCACCTGTAATGTTTCAAGTATGGTGCTGCAGTCTCAATCTCTCCTGTCATGCAGGTTAATTTCTAAAACTAGCATTAAGAAAAGTAGTTCAAAATAAATAATTAGGTAAAATTTGGAAGATGTCATGAAGGAATATTAGAGATAGCAATATATTGGAGAGCATAATCTAGTTCATTAGTATTTCATTAATTTATTAATAATATGAAGTGAGAACAAGTAAATACTGGGGTGGTACGAAGTAATATGGTCATTTGTCATCCAAAGAAACAGAAAAACCGAGATGCACAAAAGTAAAGTCATCAAAAAATAACAGTAATTTATAGGTATATATAAACAGACACTGACCATACAATGTAGTAAAAATATCATACAGATCATTGGGTTAAATAAAGAGAAAGGTTAAATATCAGAAAATAGCATGTAAGTCCATAGGAGTGTAATAGAGTTATTATGTTTTAATATTTTAAAAACATTAGCAGAGTGAATAATTTCTAAATGAGTGAAAAATAAAAAATGAATTGAAAATTAAAAAGGCATAAACAAACAAAATTAAGGGAAAAGAAGAGAAAGTTGAACAGGAAAAGCCTGGAAATACTAGCATATGAAATAAATTAACAAAATTATAGTTTTAAAAAGTCAGGAATATTTGGAAATTTTTCTTTATTTGGAAAAATAAAAAATATTTTAAATAGGTAAGGCATCAAAAACCCTAAAAAAATTAAAAAAATAGAGATAGACAATCATAAATTGTATGTTTAATCAGAAATAATCAAACTAAAATAATAACAGAAATTTTTAGCATTGAATGGTTATATCAGAAAAGAGGATTAACTAATATTTAGGTAACCCTACTACTTAAGATGCTTTAAAAAAAACCATAAAAACAACAACAACAAAAATAAAGAAAAGAGGAACTAAAGCCAACACCTTTTTTTGAAATAGGGTGCAAAAATTGATAAATAACTGGCAAAATTAATCAAAAAGTGAGAAAAGGCACAGATGAACAATATTAGTTGGGCGGAGGAAAATTTCTTGAACATGTAACTTGTGAAAACTAACTGAAGAGAAAGTAAAAACTGATATTGTTCTACATATGAAAAACAACTCACCAGGAGATTAAAATTTTCCCAGGCTTAAAGCAGACTGAATTTTTTTTTTTAACTTCTGAAGGACTAGATTATGTAATTTTCACAATAAATCCCTCTGGAGAATTAAAAACTATAAAGTGACATTTCCATAATGCTACCCAGTTATTATAAACCCATTTTCAAAACAAGATAAAAAGAACAAAAAGAAAAAAAGAAAGAAAATTTGTTGGCCAGTCTCTTATACGGATATGAATACAGACTCTGTAATAAAAATATTAGATGCCTGAATCTATCAGTGCATGTTCACAAATAATGCATCATGGCCAAGGATGGGCTTCCTGCAGGAACGGAGGCGGGTCTCCCAAGCAGAATGGGACCTGGACAATTTCTGTGTCACGGAAGGTTTCAGCTCTGCTGGGGCTGCTGCCAAGTGCACAGGAAAGGAACAGCTGCCCAGTGCACAGGAAAGGAACAGCTGCCCAGGAAAGGAGTAGCTGATGTTGCTCCAATCCCGGGCTGCCCAGGAAAGGAGTAGCTGATGTTGCTCCAATCCCGGGCACAGGCGCTGGCACTGCCATGTGAGGCAGGATGGGGCAGTGTAGGTAATGACTCCGACTCCTCCAGTTGGCACTGCCACCAACAGGGACTTCGATCCCGTTTCTCACCAGACCTCCCCCTCGTTGAGCGGTCTCTCCAGGACTCATCGCCAGCTTCCAGCTCCTTCAACAGCTTCAAGCCTTTGAAACCTTCTTTTTCTTCTACTTGTTGTCCTCAGTTTATTATTGGGGCAAACCATCTTTGTTCCCTCCAAAGTCTCGCTTTTTCTACCCCTTTACTAACCCCAATCTAGTGTGAGTCCTGTCCGCCTTCTCATTAACGCCTGTTAAACTCAGATCTTAAATCGTTAGACAAGTGTTACTTGAGCTTTCCTCAAAAAACAAGGAAAGTTTAATTTTATTTGAAAACCTTTCCAGGAGAAAAGGCTTTCTCTCTCTCTCTCTCTCTCTCTCTCTCTCTCTCTCTCTATATATATATATATATATGTATTAAATTAAAATGTACTATATATTATATATAATATTAATTACATTATTTATAATATATAATTATATATTATATAATATATAATATATATAATTATATTAATATTAATATAATATTAAAGTATATTAATTAAAATGTGAGTTTTCATATTTAAAAAATAGGCTGAGCTCTTTATCATGCCACATAAATACAATTTCATGGACATAAGTTTCTTGCAATTTATACATTTTGAAACAACTGTCATTTGAATAAACCACCTTTTCTTGACAACATTAGTCACATCTGTTATAAAATATACTGTTCTAACCTATCAGTATTCAGTAGACATTTTCTGACGACAACTTATTCTCAGGCAGATGAGTTCACAATACAACACTACTGCTCTTTTTTGATAATTATATAGAACCTGAAATCACACCGAGGGTATAACAATTTCCACAAGAGGGCAGAAATTTTAAATGTGAATTGCCATGGAAAACTGAAGAGCAAATGTTTATTTGATTCACTACTAAGAAGATTTAAGTAAACACCAGACCTGTCTCTGTGACCTATGTTTATCTGATTGAAGAGTTGTAAAAGTCTGAAGATATTTCATGATATCATTTAATGTATTATTCCAATAATATATTACTATAAAACATTATAAAAAATAAAGTATTTCAAATAATCTACAGAAATTAATATTTGTTTGAACTGCTTAATACTTAATTTTCCAAATTTTGAATAATTGATTAAGACTTGGATGGTAACTTCCTGAATATGTATCTAAAGTTAAAATATATAAGTTTATGAATTAAAATCACAAACTAGGGCCGGCCGAGTGGCTCAGTTGGTTAAGAGCTCGCTCAAGGGTTTGAGCTCTGAGTAATAGCAGTTCGAGTCCAGCCCGAACTGGGTTGCCACTGAGCTGCCAACAGGTGGCAGGATGGCTCAGCTAAAAACAAACAAACAAAAAACCCCACAAACTTACATTCATGATAGTGTGTATGAAGATTTGTTCACATAATTATTTTTCTCTTCTTTAGCCTATATACATCTATGTTTTCTTTATTAAAATACCATCTTAACAGGGTTCTCTGTATGCACCTATGGGATTTTGGGTTAACCATACGTAACATGACTAGATGTATAGAGTTCATATCATAGAAATTTCATTTTTAAATAGTCTAATTTTTAGAGCCATGTGCATATGTACATGTGTCTCTCTGCTGCTTCACTGAACTTTTATCTCAGGGGAAAAATTATCATACAGTATGCAATAATGTTTACACATGATTTATAGGGAATAAGAGAATACGTTTTTAATTTCCCTGAACCTTTCCACATAAGCATAACCTTTAATAAATTACTTAAAACACATTTTAGAAAATACATAGCCATTAGTTTTCAATGACATGTTTTGATGTTATTTTAATTTCAATATATTAAAAATTATTTTCCCCCAAAGCAGAATTATATAATTACCATTTTAGTCATACTAAGTGAAAATATTTAAATTTGTGTTCAGAAAAAAAAAAGAGAAATAAGATATTTTCTAACCAAGAATAGATTTCATAGGATTGTAAGAAGGAGTTAGACAGGTAGAGATAAAAAGCAATACTGCTAAAGGCGCTATGCTTCAAGTAGACAGCAGCAGTCTTGATGGAGGCTATCCATGAATTTTAAAGGAAGTGAACAAGAAAACCAGTGAACCTTTAACTGACATTTTTTAAAGTTCACTAGACTTGGGAAAGATTCTAGAGGATTTGAAAGCAGCAAACATGACTATGTTATTTCAAAAGGGTCAAGAGAGAAGCAAAAAAAAAAATATGAGAACAGCAAGTTGAGAAAAGTCTTAGTAACTAAAGCTTCATGCTGAGAGAATATTAGAAAAAAACATTATTTTAATTTCAAAGAATCAGCACAAATACATTCATTGGACTTGTGTGCTTAAATAATATAAGCTGCACACATTTAAAAATGCAGGTTTCCATTTGAGGTCAAAGTAGATACTAAAATCACCCTTGAATAGTCACAAACCCAGAAGGGAAATAAAATGTTACAGTATTTGAAATGTTTTAAAAGGGTCAAGAAAAGAAGAAAAAAATATGCCTTAAACTTAGAAAAGCACTGATTTAGTATAGCATCTAGTCTATGGATAATTAAGCTGCCAAAACTCACTCAAATGGGTTTACCTAAAGGAGGATATATGACTCCATAGGAACTAATTATAAGAAAATATTCTGATGAGGATGTCAGTCATATACATTGTGTGTTCTTGTCATTTGTCATCTGAAGAAGCAGATGATAAATGACAAGTTATTGAGAGACCATGAGTCCATGTATTTAGTTGTCGGAAAAATCATGATGCATGTTTGGAACAGATGGCGCTAGTTCATTTTTGGAAGTACTAGAGTCATTCGCATCTATGTTATTGCTATGTCATTTGACAGCTGACAGTTCTAGCTTTATTCTAAAAAAAATTGAGCGATTTGGTTGAGTTTTGGAGATTTTACAACAAGTTGAAGACAGAAGACCAAACTGTGCATTTTTGCCATATTTTACTGTTTTACTTCCATAAAGGGAAGAACGCACATCAAGCTTGTGAAAAGATGCATAAGGTTTACGGTGACAATGCTCTACAAGAACATCAGTGCCAAGGATGGTTCATGAAATTCCGTGCTGGTGATTTTTATCTAAACGACGCTCCTCGGTCAAGGAGGCCCATCAAGGTTGATGACGACAAAATAAAGACATTGATCGAGTCAAACCCACATTACATGACATGAGAAATTGCAGAAACATTGAACATCCATCATTCAAGCGTTCACGACCACCTGAAGAAGCTGGGATACGTAAGCAAGCTCGATATTTGGGTTCCTCATGAACTCAAAGAAGTTCATTTGACAGCGTGTATAAACACCTGCAATATGTTCACTAAATGTGAGGAGAACGATCCTTTTTTTGAAGCGACTGATAACTGGTGATGAGAAGTAGATTGTTTACAACAATGTGGTGTGCAAAGGATCTTGATCCCAACGTGATGATTTGACTCAAATGACACAGCCTCCTGCACCATTAACAATTTCCGGTATGTTACTGAATTGCCTTGCTCTTCCCTACTGACTCAGGTGTTAGACGAAAGCTAAGGAACTAGATGAGCCTGCATGGCACAGCATAGCCTGGCATCAGGGTGAGGTTTTGGGGTTTCCTCCTAAAAGACAATGTCCTGCGTTGCCACTGCAGACAACGTCTGGAGCAGGGGTTGGCAAGCTGTGCTCACGAGCCACATGTGGCTCTTTGGGTACCTTCCGTCTCAAAAGTTTGCCAACCCCTGGTCTAGAGTGTTCCGCTCTAATATGAAGTGATTTCACATGTTAGTTGGCTGAAAATGAAATAAGTACAATGGCTAACGTGCTCTGTAGTGAGCACAGGAGATACAGGAACCTCCCGGAAGTCACCACCTATGCGTGTGATCTTGGAGCCTCAACTAGAGATCAGGGACTCTTGCTCTTCCAAATACGGATGGCATTCCGTAAGGCTGCAGCAAGAGTCTGATCGCGCAATCTACATTAAAGAGAGATAGGACAGGCTGCTGGGTGGTAAAGGGTCAGTAGTATTTAAACATAGGAAAGGACACAGTAGCCAATCAAGCAGAAAGAGAAGAGATAGTCAACAAAGCAGGAGAAGAACTGAAAATGAGTCACTTTCACAAAATTAAAAAAGCCATTTCAGAGGGGAAACTGGATGGCTATGTGAAGAGCTGCTCAGTGGAGCAACACTGCAACTGGCAACTGAAGTTAATATCAGGAGGACTGATGACTATTAATTCAGTAGAAGCTTGGGATAGAAGCTGGTATTATTGGATTAAAAAAGTAGTCAGAAATGATGACTTGAAGGCAGTATGCATGGGAAATATATAACATACGATGTGATACATATGATTATATATATATATATATATATACATATAAATGAGAAAGAGAGAAGAACGGTGCATAGGAAGAGTTTTGTTGTGTTCTTACTCCTTTGGGTATTTATTTGAGGGTAATATTAATGTGACGATAGGCTAATAGGAACGGGGTTGTAGGTCTGGCGACTGAAGTCGATGGTGAGGGGATTTTGGAAGGAGAACTCTACAACTGACACTTTAAAATGAAAGGTTATAATTACCCAATGTGTATTATACATTTTTGGTTTCTCCCCTCAACCTAAAACATTTCAAAAGACAAAAAAAGAAGGTAGAGAAAGAGAACAATATAATAAAACTTCCAAAAAAAAAAACAAACCCATAAGAATGAAAGAAGAAATTTAAAAACTAAATCACAGCAGAGGAACACACAAAGAATAACGTATTCTGTACTGCTCTCTACTTCCCCCCCCCCTCGCCTGGAAAAGGCAAGTACTTTTTTTCACACAAGTTAAATATTTTGTAATGATGCCTTCAGATAAGATATTCACTGACGTCTTCCCAGGCAGAAATTTCTATATAAAGCTCAGGTAATTAGGGCCTCAGGTCATAAGCATCTAATGGCCCAATTAGTTCTTCAGGGAGGCTCAGTTTCATTGTGCCATTGTTTCTTCTGTAATGTTTCCAGTTTTAAAGTAGGCTCTCTATTTAGAAAACTGGCTTTGTACTTTGATTGATCCCACCTGAAAATAAGAAACTTCTGAATCTAATTTTATATATATATATATATATATATATATATATATATATATATATATATCCCCTCTATTCACACAGGGTATAACTCAAATAAGGTCCTAATAGATGAACTCTGACAAAGGCTCTCTCCTTGAATAACCTTGAGCCAGGCTCCTCTGAGCCCTCTCTCAATTAGGTCCCATCTTTGCCAGGCTATGAAGGGTTCGTGCAGCACAGTTTTAGCAAGAATCCTGCTAAGTCAGTTTAGAGTGACTCAGTATAGGACTAGAATCAAAGTCCTTACCTTCCACCATCCACCCAGGTGATATCTGAGCCCCCTGACCTGCCTTCAGCAAGAATCCTGTTTGGTCAGTCTAGCATGAATTCCCTCTACTACTCGATGTCTCCTCTTGGGAATTTTCCATCCACCGATCCCCCCTACACTATATAGCCCCACTACTCTTTGTTGTATTCAGAAATGAGCCCAGATCTATACTGAGCTCTCTCTTTCCCTAGGGTAATAATTCCTAAATCAAATCTGTTTTTACCTAACTATTGTCCCAGGTCTGATTTTCCTTGACACCACTTTCTAACGTAATCTCACATGAGGCTCATCCACATGTTACATAAATGCTCATATAGGCTTAGTGCATATATCACATTACTAATAATTTTAAGTATAATTTAACATTTCCCAACTCTCAGCTACTAATAATTGCATTATTTGATAACTTTTCATTCTATGTTATAAATTTTCTTCTAAAATATTTATCCCTCTCAGTTTTTCTTTGCAATGACTACTACCCCTTTAATTCAAAATATTATATGTCAGATATTTCTAGCTTTGGTAAATTTTCAAAGTAAAAATTATTCTTGCTTATAGTTCATAAATTATAGTCATTGAGGATCGTCCTTTATTTTCAGATTAAGACAACACTATGTTTTATAATATGTGCATTTTCTATTAATAAAGAATATACAGTCATTTTAGACTACTTCTTTAATTGCCATGATAATGATAGGGGTATTATTCTTCTCAATACATTTTATATTTTACCATCATTCTTATTTGTATTCCACAGTTTGAAATGCCTCACAATGTATTCATTATTTATTTGAAACAGAATGCAGAGATACACATGGGCATTTTTACCTGCTTCTCGAATGTGCGTTATTACCAAGTGCTATCCAAATATCTACCAGGATAAAATGAAAATTCTAAATGATCTGCATTATTACCCTCATTGCTCAACTTTGAGAGAAATTAAAGAACTAAATAAATTATAATGAATCTTTTATCTTAGTAAGTTACTTTATAAGAAATATGTTGCCAGAAGATATTTTCAAGAATCACATATTCTTTGGGCTATTTTACTTGGTTTGTATTTTTGAAAAATGCCCAGAGATTGAGCTTCTATGTTCTATTGTTGATGATTCTTTGTTTCCCATGGCAGTATCTTTCCACGAGTCATAGGCATTCTATTTCTATTTAGACCAATACTACTGCCCTCTTTAAGGCCTGGTTCATTTCACCCAAATGATGACTGGAGTTAAAGAAGAATGGCCAATTTAGTATAATCTCCTCCTCTGCCCACCGCCTGCCAGTTTCCCCCAGGTCAGCCTTTGATTGGATGAAAAATTTATGCATTTTTGCACAAGTCTAATCAGAATGCATGCAGGAAAACTCCACTGCACAATGGAGACGACTGCAAAAGCCGCAGAGTTTATGCAAATAAGGGTGGTGTTCAAGGCAGCCAATCTAGGACTCAAAAAGCTTGATTTGAGTGTGCCCAAGAATAGCTATAGAAAAGCGTCCCTAGTTTGCATTTTAGCAGATGAGTTCTTGCTGATTTTTGCATCAAAGGAAGTTAAGTTAGTTCAGTTCTTTAAAGAAATGCAAAAGCATTACAGAAAGTTTTTTTTAAGGTGCAACCAAAGATTGCCAGCTAATTCAATTAATTCACATATTTAAAGGGCTTTATCGCTGCATATAAAAAATGAATGTAAGTGGTTTCTTTGTCAGTAATCAATTCAAACATCATTAAAGTCACTCAGAAGAATCCACCTCCTATCCACTCCTGCCACTGACATACGAGGTCTGACAATTGAGTTTGTGAACTCATCCTAAAAAAAGTGCTACATACCTCATTGCTCAATATCACTACAGTCACCTTCAAAGCACTCTCCTTGGGAAGCTATGCACCAATGCCAGGGCCTAGCCCACCCTTCAAAGCAGTTTTGGAACTCTTTTTCTGGAATGGCCATCAGAGCTGTCATCGTATTATCCTTGATGTCCTGAATGTCATCAAAATGTTTTCCTTTCAATATTTCCTTTTTCTTTAGATAAAGAAATAAGTCATTTTCAGCACTTCCAAATAGCAAATTTGGTTAGCTATTTGTCCAGGTGGTACAAATTCATAATGAATAATCCCTCTGATATCAAAAAAGGTTAGCAACATCATTGCAACAAGTTCACTAAATTGTCAGACTTCGTACATTAGTCAATCAATTTTTTAGATGTTAATATACCCAACCTCACTTTTGTTCATTTTGTAATATTTTTATATCAAATACCAAGTAAACGAAAAATAGTGGTTTTCTCAGTTTTTACTTTGTATCAACCAGAACCACTAAAAATGCACATACTTCAAAGGGGGTTTATGGAAGTTGTCCAAAACCTCCGTGCTATTCTAAATTATCTGGTCCTTGGAATATGCTCAATACTGATTTTGTTACAGCATAAAAAAATATTTGTTTGTCAGTGCATGCCAAAACCTTATTTTTTATTCCCTCTCAAGGATCGGTCCTATTTGAGGATATGTATTTCATCATAATCACAGCTGTATGAAAAGGTCATTTGGTGGTGTTATCCTTTTTTTCCATGCCAACAATGGTAAACAGCCTGTGATAAATTGAGAAATGCCACATTCCCCCAAGACATGTGTATGGACTAATCCCTGGAACTCATAAATGTGGCCTGACTTTGGAAAAGGTGTTTGCAGGTATGATTGTGTGAAGGGCTCATCCTAGATTATTAGGGTGAGCCCCATATGCCATCACACGTGTCCTTATAACAGAGTGCCGACAAGAGTAGATACACAGAACAGAGGGTGCTGTGAACATAGAGGCACTGACTGCGGCAGTGAGGCCACGAGCCATGGGATGCCAGCAGCCTCCACAAGACAGAAAAAGGCAAGGACTGGGTCATCTCCCAGAGCCTCCCGAGGTAGCACAGCCCCTTGCACATCTTGGTTTTGGAATCGTGACCTCTGGCACTGTGCGAGAAGAGCATCTGTCGTTTGAAGCCACTAAGGTTTTCGCGGTTAGTTACAGCAGCCCTGGGACCTCAGAGTCTTCCCCCGGCTGTGTTTCTCTGTCAAGGGCCAGGGCATCTATTCCCTTCTGTCTTACAATCTTCTGAACGTCAAGTGTCTAGTTCAAGTGTGTCGACGAGTTAAAATTCTTTCCATCTCTTCTTTATTTTCCCAACCTCGAAGCCAACTGAGACTAAAATCTGAGACTCAAGGTTTTCTGTTGGAGTGGGGAGTAAAGTAACCAATACAACGTTCTTGGTCTTCAGTTATTCAGAGGTGACAATAGTAGGAAAACAGGACTCCTCATGTCAGATTATTCAATTACTATGCTTATCTGAATTGGAGGTCTGGGGGAAACTGTCAACTAATGAATTGTGTTTCATGGTAGTTACTGTGTTTACTTTGTACAGTATGTATTTCCTACATTGTCTTGTAAGTTGAGGTGACCAGTTCAATGCAGCTTTTAGACATCCTTATATCTTCTGGCCAATTATTATAGAAGAATATCTAATCATAAATAGATGCAATTTCTTACCATTTCATAATACAATTTTGAAACTGGATATTTATAGGAAAGTGTTATTATGATTCCTGTAGGTATTATTATTCTACACAGGTGAAGCAAGCTTCTTTTTCAAAATTGTACTCGTAATCTAGCCTGTCTGTTCAAGCAAGGGAAAAAAAAATCCAAGTTCAAAAGAGACTCTAAGGTATATGATAAAGTATTATTTTATGTGCCACCAAAGTTGTATATTATAAAGGTAAAGCGAACTCTTAAAGAATCAGTGCCCAGACCCCAGAGACAGAGAGAGAGATTCTAGAGTCAGCATGTTGATATATCTGAGGGCCCTGAAGTACTTAGTACTTGATTCAAGGCAGAAGTGGAGTTTCTCCACTCTCCATCTTCAAGTAAAGACGAATAGGCTTTCATAATGGACCTTGCTCTGACAATAGGAATAAATGACTGTGATATCTGAACACTTTCAAGGAGACCCAGAGATTCAATATGCAAAGTCTTTCATTTCATCATTGAAAGTGCAGCCTTGGATTACTACTGACAGCCAAGATGAAGTTAAAGTAAAGGTCACACAGACTATTGACAATAATAAATTTTAAGATTTGGTATCTTTTTGCTGAGGCCTCCTCCAAGTCATTTATAAAAAAAAGAAAGAAAGAAAGAAAAGGAAAGAAAAAAAAAAGGAAGAAATAAAAACAAATAAGTATTTTGCCTTAGTATGTCTTTAAAAAATATGCCATTTTCCTCCTGAACAGTATCAAAAGACTAGTATGTAAAATGTGTTAATAAAACAATTCTCTAAATTCTTAAGTAAAGATATCATAGTCTAGAAACACTGGAAGTATAATGTAACTGAAACTAACATTTCTCTGAATTGTGATAAAGGCTGACCATATACAGTGAGAAGTTTATTTTTGGTTATATGCATCGCCAATATTTTGATTAATTGGATATTTAATTATGTAGTAAACTTGCCTTGCGTCAAAAACAACAATACATAGCTTTTAAACTCACTATTAAATTTTTGTTGAAGTTTTCACAGTAACACTGCATGGAAAATTTGAAAAATGATTTATTTTCTTTTTTATCAAATCTCATCTTCTTAGTGTAGCAATACATTTCTATCAACATAATTATCTACTGCTAAAATTACAATTCAAGATAAAGTTTGTTTTAGAACTTCCTTTTCATGGCTATCAACTTTCTCCCCCATTTGAATGATCCTATTTTTTTTTTTTACCCTTTCACTTTTAATTTACCAGTTCCCTACATTCTTGTTACAATTTAAGAAAATTTGTTGCCATTTAGGAAAATTTGTTTTCTGAAATTTGTTGCAATTTAAGAAAAAAAGTATTTTGGCTTAAGCCTTATTTATTTGAAAGGATATCTTGGGGAAACTACAACTTTCTGAGTACATAAGCAATGAATAAAGCATGTGGAAACACATGATTCAAAATACAAAATCCCTCCCCCCCCAAAAAAAACAGTAAGTTGACTTCTTTTCATAACAAACTGGACAACATAAGGGATGACAAAGGAAGTCACAGTCATCACAAAAATGAGAGATAAACAATCAATATCAAAAACCGTAACTAAAAATGGATACCATCAGCTCAGCCCAGGGTTTTCTGTTTGCGTCGGTTCCCCTGGAGTGCAGTTATCGGCACCACCCCCCCTCAGGGGAGATAGTCAGATCCGTGTCTACTCATAGGCTCTGAGTTGTGGCCCTGAAACTCATGGGACAGGGCAAGGGGCTGGGGACTTCAGCCACCTCACTACTGAATTTATCATATTTCTTCAGCACACTCACAATCGAAGAACATAATGGAAAATTTTCCAAGAAGAGGGTCACTCCTAGCAGGGGCACGGGTTCATCATAATCATCTGTTCTCCCAAATCTGGCAAGGCTGTTTGCAAGAAGGTGCAGTTAATCCAAATACATCTTTCCCGTGTAGGTTATAAGGAACCTGAGTGGCTGGGGAACGTTTTCTGGAAGCATGCACATTTTGTTTAGTGGACATTTCAACAATTCATTGCCACTTACAATTACCAAAAGATGATAGTTTAATATCTCACTATAATTTAACTAATATATATTAATCACTGACGGGTCTATTTACTATATTTACTTTAGGTGATATAAAATGTGGAAGGAATACGCTGCACTGTGATAATTGTAAAAAAATATATATATGTTATGTATACATCTATATATCTTTGGCTTTGTAGGTATTATGAATATAAGCATATTAAATGATTTATTTATAAAAGCAGATTATGGCAACAAAATTAAGAAATGTTATATACTAATAGTTATGATTAATATTAAAAGGCAGAAAGATTTCAGTAATATAATTTTTTTTCTATTGAAAGCTATTTAACAGATTATGGTCCCTGGTATTGAATAGAAGTTCCATACTATTGGTTGATTGGATATGATTTAGTGACTCCAAATAAAAAAAAGCATAAATATAGAAAATAAGTAATATACACAATAAATATTTTAGTAATAATAAATAATAATAAACCTGTGTTGAGTACTTCACATATACCAGAGCAGTATGTCAGCTCTTTAAATGTATTAAATCATTTAACCATCTCCACAACTAATATACTAAGTGATTATTAATTTATATTTTAGATAAGATATGGAGGCACATAAGTAAACTTTGCCCATTTATACAGAGATGAACAACAAAGCCGGGATTCATGACACTGGCTACTTGAATCCTGGGCTATATTATACTGGGGTTTACCTGTAAAGTTGTTGAGATACCTTGGAGTTTACAAATGTAATTCTTCAGTATAGAGTTGCTTCATCAATTAAGGCATGGTATTTTAGTTGAAACATTGACATTTCAAAGTGACGGATGAGTAGAATGTTGATGATGCTGTTGAATGCATACCGAGTGGCATGGATGCTGAGACAGTGCTTGGAGCCAAATGTTCAGGTGTCTTTTGCCTCTCTACTTACTCGCCATGTAATACTGGTTAAGCCAGCGCCTCTGAGCATAGGTTTGCTCACTTACACATGGGGGCGGGGAGGGGAAGTGAGGTCAGTACCTCCTCATAACCTCATTATGAGGACTAAACCTCAGGTAGTGCCTGGTGACTAACCTTTCTATAAATATAGTAGCTATTTTTATAAATATTAAACAATTCAGATTAATGTTGACATGATTTATTATTTATTGCAAGTAGACTAACATCTATTCTAAAATACAACTCATGGGGCTGCAAACCTCATCATTATGATTAGAATTCACATTTTATTTACTATAAAACTCCCCTGCATTGTTTCACTTCTCACTTAAAGGAGCTCTGCCAGTATTTAAGGGGTCAATGCTTTCTTTAGATTATGTACATTACATAAGTAAGGCTCACTTTTTTAGCTAACAAACCTAGGTCTATTAAGCTTTCATGAATCAACAGGAGACACTCTTTCCTGATGACAATTATACCTGAACTACGTATGAGGAATAACACAGGAGCATACGTATGCGCACACACACACACACACACACACACACACACACACGCACACACATAAAAAAAAATCCCTCACCCTTAATTATTCTTTTGAATAATAACTAAAACAGAAATATTCTCCTCCCACTACGAGGCATATTTGGATTTTTATATAATGTGCAATGCATTGGAAATTTGCATGTTTGAATATTATTTTTACAGTGATTTTATATTCTTTTTGAAAAAGGGAAGCTGAGATTGAAATTTCAGCAACTCCCTTTGATGTTGTTTACAAAATGACCATGACAATTAACATTTTTTCCATGTTGATTCTTCAAATCATTAGATGAAAAGTTCTGTAATAAAACAGTCGATGGCAGACAGTGCCTGCCATTGTGTAACAGCTAGCTCACATATTTTTAATACAAAAATTGCACACTCAGTAGGAGTTTTAAATGTGAGGAAATTGTTTTCAAGTTCCTTGGACATGCAGGAGGCAATTACGTTGCTCTATGCACTGCTGCATTTCTGAAGATCAAAAACTTTTGTTCATTAATTCTCCTCGCACCTGAGTCTTTCGTTCAGTAATTCTCCTAGCTCTGTTTTCCCAAACAAGTCAATGGTTTAATCACTTTTAACAAGTTATGGAAGATTCATTATTGTTCTCAGATGTTACTAGTCCTGGGGATAAATGCGTTCTAAATTACTGATTGAAAGAGGTGATGCAAGGCATGTGTTTCCTAATTCCAAGAAAACTGCCTAGAAAAGGAATGGCTCTGGGAAGCAGGCGTAGCATTCATGTCCTGGTTGCATAACCCACTCTGAGAACACACGATGCCTCAGGATTCCCGTGTTTGTAGTTTAACGCAAAGGTGAAGTTATGTTATATCAAGACTCGCCCATCCTTGAGATGTTAATGTCTCGGTGCCCTTGTTTACAGGAATTAATCTTGCTTATTAACACCCTGTCACTGCTTGGTGGGTTGGTCAGTTTGCTTTCCTTTGCTACTTTGCTGTCTGTGTTGTTGTCATGGGTATTTTTCATATCCATGACTCTCATCTGAATATCCTTTTTAACATTTGGAGAATTAATAAAAATATTAAATTAATTGGGGTGACACATTGGTTAGTAAAATTATATAGGCTTCAAGTGTACAATTCTATAATAGATCATCCATATATTACATTGTGTGCTCGCCACCCAAGTCAAATGTGACAAACTCTTGACACAGAAAAGTCAGAGCCTAGTTAGTACCCATTCTCCTTTACTGTGAAGTCCTATGTATGTGACTTAATTTCCAAATCACCCTCTTAAGAATTTAAATCAGAAGTGAGTATGGTGATGACACAGGCTTTTCGAGGACATTCGTTTTTGCTGGCATGACGAGGAGTAGGATATCAGCACTCAGTGGTGGCAGAGGTGTCTGTAGTGACCATAGGTTCAGTGACCGAAATCTGGTTCCCACAGAGACCATGTCATCATAGCAGCAGGAGCAGATGCAGTAAACCACTGATTTCCCCAAATTTCAGAGAAGTTCTGAAACCTTGCTAACATCATTTAATAAATCAACTTACTGATTAAACTATCCAGATTTCATTTTACTTTTTTTCTAAGAACCCTGCGTGATTGTGTTTGTATGCTTGCTTTTAAGAATAAGGGAAATTGAGTAGAATCTTTCCTGAGTTGTATGTATGGGACTGTCAGAGACATGAAAATAAAATTCCCAGCATATCAAATTTAGGGAACATGATTGTCTCCTGTCAAAATGTTGTAAGCATTGATCACTTTCCTTCTAGCATTTTTACTGTCCCCGTTTGCTGAAGACATGAACCAACAAAAATGTGACCAGGAGGTGTCTCTTATCATTTAAACGCTCTCATTAATTTTGCTGTTGAATGCAGTGTGACTTGCAACTTAAATGCTTATGCATTGTTTTCAAACCAGTCAATTCACAGCTATGTTTTGCATAATTTTTTCTAAAAATTTTCAGGTTTCTTTGTCAAGGACACTTTAGTTCTTATACTAGATTTCTAATTTCTGTCCTCAGTAATGTACAGTCAGTCATCCCTTGGTATTCATGGAGGGTTGGTTTCAAGGCTCCCCTCAGATACCAAAATTTGCAGATGCTCAAGTCTCTTGAATAAAATGACTTAGTATTTGCATATAACCTCTGCCCATTTTCCTGTACACTTTCAATCATTTCTAGGTTACTTATACCTTCTACATTGTAAATGCTATGTAATTGTTATGCTATATTATTTAGGGAATGACAAGAAAAAAACACACCATGCGTGTCTTTAGTACAGGCACAACCATTGTAGGCCTAACTGCACAGTACATGTCAGCAACAATGTAACACTTTTTCCCAAATACTTGCAACCTGTGGTTGGTTGAGTCCTCTAGTGTGAAACCTGAGGACACCAAGGACCGCCTGTATTGCTCTTTCCATATTTTTTTCATACTCTCATATCTTTTCATTCTAGTAAACAATCCCATTGATATGTTTTTCTACATCATAATATATTATTATAAATAAATCCAATATGAGTTTTATCCTGGTAATTAAAAGAGGATACAATAATTTTAAGTCTTTATATGTGTTGATATATCTTAGTACAGATAGAAGTTCTATCTTCTACTCACGCGTTTGTATTAATTGATATAATTAGATCCCTCTGCTGAAGAATGCTTCATATACATACAACATACAAATGCTATACTGTTTCCAACTCAAGACTGTTATTGCTAAGTCTCATTTAAGACACCCATAATAAAGAGAAAATCATCCAGAGTCTAAGTTTCAGTCCTCAGGCGGATGCACTAACCAATGTTGCTAGGCGTTCTCTGGTGATCCTGAAAATCTAGCTTCTCTGTCAAAAAAAAAAAAAAAATCCGGGTCCTTCAAGAGGCTCCAACTTCCGTTCATTGTAAAGGTACATCAGAAGCACCGTGATCCCTGCCTCTGCCTCAGAGATACAAGACCAATTAAAATCTCCAAGTGTGTCTACATGAAGACACTTGTCACGAGGCTCAAGCTTTGGGGAAAGAGAAGTTCCTTGCACCATTTTTTTTATACTGCAGTAGTCTTTATGAATAGCCTTCTATTTTAAAGTCTGTGTAGCTTTAGTGTCTAACTAAATCAGTTAAGCACAGCTAGAGAAGACGTCACTTCATGATGTAAGACTTTTCAGGAGATGGTTATATATCTGTGTATTTATGGTGTCTTTCTCTCAATATCTCCCTTTTTAACTTATGTTTAGGGCTTTTTAAATAGGCATTCAAGGCTCCCTGTTCCAATTTAACAGATGTCATTACTTTTTGTGTCTTACCAAGGATGCTGAACTGTCTAAAATACTATCTTTTATTCTTAGAGTTCATGATTTTAATGACACTCTTTCATCTAAATGCTCAGATTTTATTCACCTCTCTCAATGTTTCATTTAGAAAATATTTGTCAGGCACCTATTAGTTGTCAGGCAGTCTTGTAAGTGGAGAGAATAGAAAAGTGAACATAAGAGATAAGATACAGGAACACTCATTGAACATATAATGTAGTCAGCAAAAGCACTCCAGAGATAAATAAGGACTAGTTCAGAGGTTACAGGCGCTCTAAAGAAAATAGGAAATTGAGTGCCTCAATGTGCGTGTGAGGAGGGTGAGGGCATCTTAGATAGGCGTTATCATTAATATCATTACTCATGTTTGCCTGTCATTGAAAAGAAGGGTGGGTATCCGAACACCCCCAACTTAGGTGAATAATTGCACAAGGTTACAGATCAGAGCACGCATAATCCACGACCCCATTTATAATATTTATCTGCCATTTATTTACTGACTGTTTTCATCTCTAGATGTGGGTCTTCTCCCAGCTACATTAAATCTGCGTGCCATTTTTGACAGATGGGAAGTAAATACAGAAAGAGCCCCATTAGAGCTTATTTTCTTTTCCCTCCACAATTAGTACTCTAGTCACAGAAGTCATATTCTCAGCTTTCAAATCATTTTCAGTAATCTTTTTTGTTACCTTATCCCAATTTGTTTATTTGTGTGTGTGTGTGTGTGTGTGTGTGTGTGTGTGTGTGTGTGATTTTAATACCTGAATAGATGAAGAATGAGACATAGAATTCAGGGTCATGGGCAAGTGTAACACTGCCTAAAACTGAGCACGCAGGCAGTAGAAGGATAGCTAGTTTCCTGCTTGGTGGAGATTTTGCTTCTGATACAGGGATTAGAGAAAGAGAGAAGAAATAAAGGTCTTTCTATCTACTTTCTGGCAGTCAGGCACGCTAGCGGCATCACAGTGATTGTATATTTAATCCACTCCCCTTGGCCTTGTAGTTAATGGAAATTTTTCCCATATTCTGACAATAAGTTGACAGTGAGTGTCAGTTCTCAGTGTTGTGCAATTTCATCTTTTTAAGTCTCTTCCTAACTACTTTAGTGAAAAGGTGTAGGAGGCTATTTCAAGGACTGCTAGCCAGATGACATTTTAAACTGGAAAGGAAAGTTATAGGATTTTGAGTTACCAATATAGCTGTGAATTCTGTGCAAGAAATAATTTGTTCCACAACAAAACAGATGTGCTGCACGCTGACATCATCGAAAAAGCTGCGGAGTCAAAGCTCAATTAATAGGATATGTGCTAAATTCCCTAAATTGTGAGCGCTATTCCTTTTTTTTTTCTTTAACTTGTGTATAATTTATAAACTATTTCTCATGCACTCTTCAAGTCAATTACCATGTTAAGAATGTATAAAAAGTTATTGAATAAAAGAAGTTACGTGACATGGTCAGTATGGTTGTATTTTTCCAGAAAATTATAGTGTGAAAGAATTGGATTTTTTTTGACATTAAAATGTGAAGATCATACACAAATCATTTATGGTGTTTCCTATGATTACCAAGACCTTTTCTGGAAATGTTTTTAATTCAGTTAATAGACATTGATGGATATTAATGGAGAACTGTTTATTTCTTCACTCTTTCAGGCACTACACAAAGGAGTACATGAAGCATATATGGCACTTCCTTATTCCCTTTATCTCTTTGCAAACTTTCATGTCTCTTTCAAGTTTCGTGTCCAGTGCTACTTTTCACAGACTGTCTACCAGCTCTCAACTGCAAGTTCTTTGATGATAAAAACCATAAAAACTCCCAATCTGGTTTCTCAATAATATGTGCTCACTGAATAGAACTGTATTTAACTACATAGGTAGGTATGCCTTGAACAGAAAATAGCATTCTTAAGTGTCCTTGTATTTATCCCTTAGGAAAAGTTTCTCTTTATATAATACTAGCTTTAAATGAATAATTGTAATTATTTGATAGGATATATCTGCATGTCAAATTATTTATTACTGGGGATTAGATTTTTCATAAATATGGATAAAACATTGCAAGTAATAATAGGAAGTAAGCTCATGAATTCTAACAAATTAAGAACTATTTGAATAATTCTTAAGAACACTCAAAACCACACACACACACACACACACACAACCATCTTCAGATGCTAATAGCTGCGTCCAAAAGAGTGGATAAGCTTATGGAGCTTATAAATTTATGAAACTCAGTATCGTATGGATATAAAAAGTGAGAGAGGTACTAATAGAAAAAAATCAACATTAGATGGATTTTGGAACTTTATTTAAGATGTCTTAAATTAAATTGCAAAAGAAGCCATTATTCACAATTGGATGTATATTTCCATAAGCCTCAATTTCCATGTGTGAGCACTGAACCTTTTGTTCCTAACAACTGATTTTTTTTTAATGAAGGAAATTGCTTTTATTTTTACTGTTAGTAAACTGAGGCACAGATGTGTGGCCCAAATTTGCAGTGTAAATAAGTCCTTATGCTCCATTATTAAATTCAGGTTTTGTTTCATCTTATTTTATTATTTTCTTTATCTTGACTAATAGTTTTCCTTGTTGTATTTTATACATTTTTCAAGCTGTCTTCTTTCCATATTGGAGGAAGGCAAAATGTCAGTCATTAAATAAAGAAGGAAAAATATAAAATATGTATGATAGGTAATTTTTTAATGAACTGATAGTTTATAAAAATGCATATTTGACAACTGTAGGATCAATAAACATATAAATTATAGTCCAAAAAAGTATTCAGAGTTAAATATGAAAACAATTATATCATTAAGTCATACCCTCCCACATACTAAAAAGATCAAAATAATTCACTAGTTTCAGGTGTTCATTATAGAGAAATGTAAAGGTAATACTCTTAAATGTGAATCTCTAATTTAATGAATTTCATAACTAAAGCTTAAAGAATGGCCCTATGGAAATCTAATTTTGTTAGAGTAATATCTGATAAAATTATACTGAATAAAAGTTTCCTTTGGTAGCAGGGCTTGTTTTGATACAAATCCTATAATTTAAATATTATATTATTTTAATAAAAAAATCATAATTTGTCCTAAGAGTAGCTATGGGGGCTAGACATTATCATTTTTGTTACATGGAACGTGGAGTTCAGAAATTGCCGCCATGTGACACTCTATTGACATTATAAATAAAGGCACATGTGCGCCAAAAGGCATTCAGGCAGAGGCATGGGGTAGGGCCTGCCTGCTGACAGCCCCCGATTGAGGACCCACAGTGTATCTAAGGACGGTAAAGTGTTGTTGATCTTCTAAGGGGTAAGTTTAAATGAACATAGAGGCAAACAATGAAAAAGTGGTACTGTAACACTGTTCCTCTTCTTATAGGAGGTTAGGACAGAGGAGTTTAACTGCGAACACAGATACCAGAACATACAGAATTGCTGCCAGCAGCACCATTGAAACCAGTGAAAGGGTCGATAAGAGTACACTGAATGTATTAGTTAGAGTTCTCTACAGAAACAGAACCAATAGGATGGATATCTATATCTATATCATCTATATCTGTATCATCTATGTCTATATCATCTATATCTATATCATTTATATCTATATCGAGATAGATAGGGGAGAGAGAGAGAGAGAGAGAGAGAGAGAGAGAGAGAGAGAGGGAGAGAGATTGATTTTTTGTAAGAAGTCCGCTCACCTGATTATGGAGGCTCAAATCCAACACCTGCAGGGTGCGCTGGCTAGAGAGATCAGTGTTGCAATTCAAGTCTGTCTGAAGCTGTCTGCTTGTCAGAATCCCTTCTTGCTCTGACAAGGTTAGTCTCTTGTATATTGAGACTTTCAATTGATCGAATGAATCCCATCCACATTATTGAGAGCAATCTGCTTTACTTGAAATCTACTGATATAAGAGATAACTTCATCCAATAATACCCTCATGGAAACATCCAGAATAATGTTAGACCACACATATCTGGGCACTGTGCTTGCAGCTAAGTTGACACATACAATGAACCATCACACTGGTCAGTTCATTTACTTAAAGACATTTTAAGTCCTGTATCTTATGATCAAAAAATAAGGTGAAAGTTTAAATAAAATTTATTACAGTAAATTACACTTTGCTATTAACTCCCCTCAAAATACTCCCCTTCGGCCAGATGGACTCATGTCTTGTTAGGGAGACTACTTCATAGACGGTGTAGAGGCCTGATCACCGCACTGTATATCTGAAGCTGATGTTTAATAATATTGTATGTCAACTATAATTATATATACATATAGTCACAGGATGTGGAGTAGAGTGTGGGAATGGACTCAATGGAATTGTAATAGATAAACATGATATCAGGGGTGAGAGGGCAGTAGATGGGGGTGGGGGTTTGTTTCTTTTGAGGGGTGAAAAGGATAACTATTGCATTGTTCTGTACACCTGAAACTAATAATAAAAAAATAAACTTGGATTAACATAAAAAAAAATACTCCCCCTCACTTCAAACACACTTATCCCATCGCTCTTACCACTTTCTAAAGCAGTCCTGGAAGTCCTCTTTTGTGAGGGTCTTTAGTTGTGCTGTCATGGCTGCCTTGATTTCTCAAACTGATTCAAAATATTTAACTTTTATGGTCATTTTGACTTTGGGGAAGAGCCAGAAGGTGCATGGTGCTGGATCTGGTGAAAAAAGTGGATGAGGACACACTGTAATGTTTTTATTTGACAGAAACTGCCATACCAGAAGTGATGTGTGACATGGAGCCTTTCTGTTGTAATCAAGAAATACGGTGAATGTTGTTGCCGAGGGCCATCCAACAGAAAGGCAGGGATCTTCAGTATGGGAAGCAGTGCATCAAACCTTAGTAACAGTGTGTGACAAGTTTCTACTTGTTCAGTACAGTCAGTCGGGTGTCAGCTATGGTTGAGAGAAGGTGTGTTTTAAAATGTGCGGTAAATCATCCTCCATCATGACAACCCTCCGTGTCACACATCGCTTCTGGTTCGGCAATTTCTGTCAAATAAAAACATTACGGTGTGTCCTCATCCATCTTAGTCACCGGATCTGGCACCGTGTGACTTCTGGCTGTTCCCCAAATCAAAATTATTCAGGACCTTGAGGCAACCATGACAGCACAACTAAAGACACTCACGAAAGAGGACTTTCAGAACTGCTTCAGAAAGTGGCAAGAATGATGGGATAAGTGTGCTCGAAGTGAGGGGGAGCATTTTGAGGAAGATTAATGGCAAATTGCTTTTACTGTAATATATATATTTTTAATTTAGACATTCACCGTATTGTCTGATCATACCTTGTGTGTGTGTGTGTGTGTGTGTGTGTGTATTTTTTTCAGGAGGACAACAATAAATGGTTTAAAGTGAGAGGCCTAAAAGGAATCCCCAAGAGCTCAAGTTTTAGTAAGCCTGCTGATGGCAGCAAAGTCCATATTTAATGAGTGTGACTGGTGAGTAGGTATATTTGTTTTTGTTGCCATTATACTGTTTGTCCAGGCTGATGCTATTTAGCCATCACATAAAAGCAGGTTTTATTCTGGAAAATGTATATTCTGAATAGGTTCATTTAACTTGCTTGCATCTGTGTTTTGGCTTCCCTTTGAACTTCAATTATGATCCAAACTCAAAACATAGCATAAAATCCTTTGGGATCTGGGCCCTGTTCATTTCTCAAATTCATCTCTTGCCACTTCTCCCACTGATGTTTGTTTTAGGTCATTTCTAGAAAACAACAATTATTTTCTGACTCAGTGCTTTTGGAGAAATTGTTTCTTTCACCTGGACACACGTCAGCTTTCATTACTAGTAAGCACCATCCTCATTTGTTCAGTCCAGGTTCAAGTGACGTTTGTCTTGAGAAGGCTGTCCCAATTCCAAGCCTTATTTAGCACTCCTCTCTCTCATAAACCCCTTTAACATCATAGCTTTCATCACAATTTTAAGACATATTTATCCATTAATTTGTTTAATATTCTTCTGCCAGGATGTCTTATTCGCTGCTGTATTTTTAGAGCCTGACACAATATTTGGTCAAGTATAGAAATTCAGCAATCACATTTAATTAATCTACATTAAATTTTAAGCAACTAATATACCAAGATGTTTCATCTATTAACTGCTGAATAGGTTGCCAAATTTTTAGTTATGTTAATATCAAAAACTACAGCTGTTCTTATTAAACGTTTCTTTTCAGCCCAATAATCAAACTTGTAATTTTAAAATTTGAGCTCTTATCACCCATGTATATAATATCTGTTGTAAATTTTTGCCAATTTCATACTTAGTAAAGATGGCCTTTATGTAACTTTCTCCACCCATTTGAATACGCTATTAAGGGACTTTCATTTGAAATAATTTGATAAATTCATTCACTGAGCTCCCTCTCTGTCTCAAATAAATAGCAATAAAAAAAGATAAAAACTAAGAAAAACTGACAATCTAAAAAGTATAAAATAAAACAAATTGTGACACAAACTTATTAATTATGGAAGTGGTCTGGAAAGTCCACGCTGATTCAGGATAAGCAGATGGTTCAGAGGAAGATGAAAGTAAATATATGTCATATACAACTAGAGGCTAATACCAGACTCAATGATTAAACTAGAATCACGACACAAAAAGGCACAATGGCTAAAACTTTTCAGAGTGAAAGAGATAAATTCATTGTTTGAAAGTTTATTTTGAGCTCTGAAAATATAAAAACGAGCTCATAATTAGTATAATAAAACCTGTAAAACACCATCAGAAAATGAAAATTCTTAAAAACTACCAGAGGATGAAAAGGACAAATTTTCTACAATATCATGATGATAAGATGACAAAAAACACTTTTGTTTTTGTTTGTTACACTAAGAATAGGGCAAAACCAGAATGAGATATTTTATTGGATATTTTATTCTATATGCTTCAGGAATGCATGTTATGATTCACAATGAATTTCTAAACTGTCCTACAAGAATTTGAGCCAATTTTGTGTGCTTGTTTGTTTCTATGAATATAGCATAAAAGAAAGCCTAAAAATCTTTTTTTTAATCTTAAAAGTACTTAATGAAAATTATTATCAAATACAAGTTCAAAAAAATAGCTGAGATCTCATAAAATAAACAATAAAAAATGAAAAGATCCCAAACAAACTGAAGTTAAAAAGAGTTAGGACCCTAACTCTGCCTTAATTTCAATACATGCACGCTCTTTTCTGGGTTCTGCTTACATTCCTTTTTTGTATTTGTCTATAAAACTGCACCTATAGCAAACTGTCCAAATAATTAACTTCATCGTAACTCTTTGTATCTTTTTTTCAAATCCCATTTTATGATTTTATAATTTTTGACAACGCTTAGCTATTTACTCTTATATCAACTTGGTAAGTTCCACTTTAAAAAAATGTTTCTAATTGAAATTTCTCTGAAATTATTGATCAACTATCAAAGGATAATATCTATAAAATATAGAGGATTTTCACTGGGTTGGGGGGTGACGTGTTTCTTCATTTGTTTAGGTCTTTTTTTATATTATTCAATAACATTTTATAATTTTATCTATAAATATCTTAATCATCTTTTATTAAAATTTTACTAGGTAACATAATTCTTGCTGTTATTGCAGAGTAGGACTTTTATTATTATTATTATTATTATTATTATTATTATTATTATATTTTTAAATTGGTTGTTGCTATTGTATAGAAAAGGTATTGATTTATGGACTTTGATCTTATTTCTGGCAACCTTGCTGAAATTTCTGATTAATTCTTATTGCTTCTAGATTTCATTAGATTATATATGTTTACAATCATAGCATCTTTAAATGAATAACTTCACAATTGTTACGTTTACTTTATTTTTATTGCTTTCTTATATTCTCCAGGACCAGTAATGCATTGAATACCAAGGGTGATACTGGGCAGACTACTCTTGTTTTTTATTTTAATGTGTTTTCCAAGTTTTACTTTAAGTATTCTGTATTCTCTATGCTCCATAGAGACAGAGTGGTTCTCTTCTAGTTTTCTAAGATTTTCTTCTGGGTCTATTAGGGTTTTAGATCATGAATGAGTATTCACCTATATAGATTATTGTTGTACCCATTTAAATGATTATCTAGCATTCTTTATAATTGCATATGTTACATTATAGTGACATATTTTCTGATTACAAACTATACATTTATTAGAAAAACTCTGTGTTTGGAATATATGTTTTAATTATCTCAACACTCAGCCGTAGGCAAACACCATCATTTACGTGCATCTTAACAAACTGATACTTTAATTCACTTTCTACCTATTCCAAATGACATGGATAAGGGCCTCTCTACACTACTGCTGGTATAATGTGTATACCTGCCGAGATCCAGACGGTTTTGGGTCTGTGGCACAGTAGGCATTCTGGCATCATTCCCTAGTGTCTCCCTCTCACCTCCGTCCAGGCAACAGAAGGGAAAATAAGACATGTGCCGCACAGGTTTCTTTAAAGTATTATCCCAGAATTTGTGAATATAACTTTTGTTTACTATCTGCTGAAGAAAATGTAGTTACATGGCCGCACCTAATTTCAAGTAATTTCTAATTAAAAATTGTTACCTGGTCACACCTAATTTCTAATTTCAAAACTCAATACAATTCTGTTTTGAATATTTTATTAAGTGCCCGTATTTCAGCCATATTTTTTTTATTGTTTATTGTTCTCCTTAAGCTGTTTACCATGAAAAGGGAGAAGAGATTGAGGAGCAAAAGTCGCCTTTGTCAAATTTACTAGTTTTAAGGTTCATAGTTAGATCTATAAACCACAAAGAATGTACATCTAGGTATGGTGTGAAAGATATCTGCCTTTAATGTATTTTCCTTATAAGGAATGAGTTTGATCTTCTCTCAACCGACTGTGTGATCTTTCAGACTTCCCAGGAGATATAAAAACTCTTTGTGAGGGAGTCCAGAGAACCTGACCGGAATCACCTCACTGCGCTTACCTATGCACACAGGATCAGAGTCGGAATAAATTACGTGCGATAGCTTGTGCATATGATGATCTACTTCACATACTGTTTCCTCTACTTGATTTGCACTTGCCTTTCCCTCCTGGAAACTTCTACAAAGGCTTTTGCCATTTCTTAAAACAGATTCCTCTTTACCTTGATAATGCTTTGCTTACACCCCCAAAAAAGTACAAACAGCATTCTATTTTTCTTCTTTTTTGTTGGTCTCCTAAATGATGAGTCTCTTTGAAAGGATTTATCTTTCTTCTTTAGCCTCCTGCATAGAGTTTTGAGCATATAGATGTTTGCTAATTGTACTCATTAATTAATATGCATTGTATTTTCTATTGTATGCTATGATTTTTAAATTGTATACAAAGGAAATCTTTCTCTCTGTCATCTATCATCTTCCTTCCTTCTTTCCTTCCTTCCTTCCTTCCTTCCTTCCTACCTACCTACCTACCTACCTATCTATCTAGTGTGGATATATACGTAAGTAATGAATAGTTTATTATACCAATGTAGAAGTAAACAGGATTAGTATCATATAAATTTCATTTAGGTCCCATTTTAGGAAAGGCTTTTCAAAGCAAACAAACAAACAAACAAATACATACAGAAACATGAATTTCTAAATTTCTTAAGCAACATTGTGACTCTACATATATGGCAGGTAAACCGAGCATCTGGCCTCATTCTCACACCCCATATACTTGTTATAATACATGTAAACAGAAACACATAGCAAGAGAGAGTGCAGTGCACTTGTTTTTTGTGCATTCTTGCTGCACAAATGCAAGCCTGCCTCATGTTTATAACTCAGTGAGTTTTGAAAGAAGATTAATGACATGAATATTTGTGGAGAAAATGTCTTTGTGACCAACGTTGGCGCTGCTCTTGAATATCAGTGTCACGGTGCTTTGCAAAGGCTGCCTTTTTGCTACACAACCCTATTTTATGGAGGTGACAGGCTGTCACATGTAAGGTTTATTTCTATTACTTCTTTTGCTGCTTTAATTCAGTCTCCTTTCCTTTCCTTTTCATATGTTAATTGTGATTTCAACCAATTAACATATCTAACACATCCTAGAATTAATTTTTCAATTCCGATTGAGGCACACAGGTACTCTGCTGAAACACAGTAATCATTTTTAATAGTTTGGTTTTAGTATTTACCTACATTTTGGAACAAGGTTGTGTCTATCATTACTCACTTTGTCACTGACTCTGGCTTCACTCAGTGGCCAATTTTAAGAACGGGGCTTAGGTGACACAATTGCAAAACACTTGCTAAGTGCTGTCTCTGAAGGCAATCTCTAATATTTCCTGAGCAGTGAGATTTTTGTAGAAATACCATTGTAAGCTCGGATAAGATAGTCATCTGTTCGGTGAGATGAAGGGGGATGGCGCTGTGAGGGAATGTGGAAAATGAACTTAGGGCAGGAAAATATGGTTCCATTTTCAAAATGGTGCTATCTGAGATGTCAGGGCTGGCAGGAATAACTAATTGCATCTATGCTTTTCATAATACCGATACCCCTTTATAAAACTGTGATGAACAACTAAACACGCATGCTAAAAATCATTTAGCTTGGTAGTACATGTTTATATTCATTTGGAATTATCAAAAATTTCATATTTACCTTTCAGAAACATTGTCTTTTGCCAAAATTCCAATATAGCTTAAAAACAAAATTAGGAAATATCTTCAAATATAGAATTGAATTTCCCCAGTTTTACAGCAGTTTTTAGATTAGCATTTGCTTACTTAATATGTATCCTACACCACTGTGATTTTGTGCAGATGCGAATAAAAGATAACGTTTGTATCTTGACAATTTAATTATCTCTCAAACATTTAAAGATTCACAAATCTAATATTTAAATTATACGAAAGCATAAAAGACAATGCCTTGTTCACTATCCAGCTCTTCAATGCATCAGGTAAAATGTGATCAATTGCAAACAACAGCGAATCCAACTCACGCTGACAATGAATGACAAAGGAGACTCCAGGTACTTGCCTCACATCCACATAAACAACAGAACCCACAGACGCAGTCTTGTCTATCTCCCAAAGAAGGAAAGCGCCCAGATTGGTTTAGATCAAGTGACCACTCAGTATCACCGAAACACTCTCATCTCTGTTCTCTTTCAGGTTCCACCTCCATCCACAGGCTGGCTAATCTTCTGGGAGTAAAATTGATGCCACAATTTAAGATCTCACATTCCTTTCCTACACTGTCTGGAAGGAAAAAAAAAAATTTTTTCCAACAATTACCCAGCATTCTGGGCTTGATTAGAGTTAGAAAGACTTAAGGTCACATTTTGAAGTGACAGCTTTGGAAGAAGGTGTACCAGTCATGGCCTTTCTTGGAGATAGGAGATGGGTTCAACCCCACTCATACTACAAGGCTGCAGAACACCAAGGGGACAGACAATGCCCGTTGCCTTCTATGATGGAAAGACCTTGCATTGAAAGTTAAGTCATTGTAAAAGTGTAAAATGACGGCCAATCAGATCTCTCCTTCTAAATATTTTATTGCAGATTATTGTCAAACTACAAAAGCAAGAATGGCCATTGCAACAACACAAACCAGCACACAAATGCAGACAACTAACCTGCATTTTTCTTTCATTGCAAACCTTTATCTTATCTAGTTGAACAATATTTCAAAAATAACCTTCCATACTAATCAGAGATCTGTGACTAAAAATTATATCCAGTTGAGTACGTAATATACATCCATTTTTGTGGGAGTGGGGGGAAAGGAAAGTACCTTTTCTTGTTTGTTTGTTTTTTTGTAAATTTAGTCTATTATTTATGGCTCTTTTATTGAGAAGTGAAATCCACATAGAGAAAATTGGAAAATGTAAGAGCTTAGTGTAACAAGTTACTTAAAAACATAGCCCCCCCTCCCCACAATGTAAAAACTCTCCCATATCAGTATCACCTAAGATAAGAAAGGGAATACTTTGATAATCCCAGAAGCATTCCACTTCCTCCCATCAAACATAATTCCATCACTCTCCCTAAAGAAAACTACTATCTAGGCTTAAAGCAATCACAACTTTCTTTATAAGATTACAACTAAATATGCACCTCTGGCCATTAGTTTTATTTTTCCTATTTCCATTTTTTATGAATAAAATATACAGTAAATATGCTTTTGTCTCTTCATTGTTTAACTCATATTTATGAGATTTATCCATTGAAGACATACATTGCTATAGTTCATTTATTTCCCATGCTGCATAGCATTCTATTAAAAGAATATACCAAATTTCATCTATGTATTCAATTGTTGGTAGACGTTTGATTTATTGTCAGTTTGGGGCTATTATGAATAATGCTGTTTTTTTTAATGTATTTGAATGTTTCAGCAATACTTGGCACAGAATCCTGCTAGATATTTATCTAGGAATGAAGTAGGTGAGAAGTCTTCCAAGTTTTGCTGTGAACTTATTACATATCTGCATAATCTTTTCCTAGGGTGTGCTTATCTATCAGGACTGTTACTTATAAATAAGCCTGCAGTTTGTGGATTTACACTCCATAGCTGAGCTAGAGAATAAAAGTCAATCATGCATATGTTTAGCTGTAACGGGCAATACATGGAAAACTCCAGGACTAATGGGCTCCCCATGCTAACTTGTACCATGCAGTGGTACTCATCAGCGTGAACCCAAAACATGTCCTGCGGAGAAAAGTGATTTTAGGAAGCTGCAGATGACTATTTCCAGGCCCCATGATTTTGGATGTGGGTATTGCTGTTATTCCCTCTTACTGTGCTTTGCTAATTAGGAGAAAAGCTCAGAGGTGAATAAAACTTGGGTATCATGTGAGTCTGGAAGCTCAGTCCTTTGCGACGGTGCCAAAATAATAAAAATGACTGATATTTATAGTGGCTTTAAGTGAAGTAACTTTTCTAATGCCGTAACAACACTAGAATTTAGGACTGCTATAATCTCTGTTTTATGCCTAAGTAAGTGAAGAGTCCGTGTGACTTAGCCAATACCAGATAGCAACTATGGAGCTGGGATGTGAACTACAAAACCTGGCTCCAGTGTTCTTTTTATTACTCATTATATCACTATTAGGATGCCTTGCATTGTGTGGGTGTCCGATAAAGAGGGAATGACTGCTGGAAGCATAATATGTGAGGGAACTTGCAATACTGACACTCCACCAGATTTATTTTTTCAGTTGCCATGGACTCTTCAGGTGGGAAGAGTTGTCATGATATGAATTATGACATAGATGAATTTCATTTCAGTTTAGAGGATAAACTGATATAAATACATCATCACATAATTTCTATTTATGCTATATGTGGAATTATTTTTTTTTCTATAGGCTTTAGTGGTTCCCAAAATAGGTCAATATGCTAATTAATATATCTCACTGTTACTTGGACTTCTCATTCAAAGTGTAATACCACACAATTTGTCCTACTGTATATGGAAGTTCTGAATATATGAATAAATAAGAATTTATAAAGAGAATCGCTAGCCAGGACTAAGTTTTGATTTTATTATTCTTATGCGTGTCTCATTATATTTTATTTATGCCTATAGTTAGGAATTGTTAATGGTACAATTCCTTTGTCTTCCTTTAGTCATAATTTACTACTTGTCTCCTGCTCAATATCCCAATGACATTTCTGCTCTAGACACAATTTAGATGGTGGCCTTGCCACAATATTCATCTCCATGTGATCTTACTCTTTCTCTTTCTCTTTGTACACATTTTTGTTCTCTTTCTTATAACCTAGCTGCCTGGAAAACTGTCTTATTTAAAACTTTGTCACTTATTCAGGTAAAATTTGTAATCCCAAAAGCACAGACATAGAAGCAATTCTTAAAAGCCTGCTCGTGTAATAATTCATTGACTATTTTATTCAGGTCACTCAATTAGTTAAAAATTACAATTTCATACCAAGATTGGTTCTTGCATCACTCAGGGGCCTGGCAGCAAACACAATGCACTTGCAAAGCTAATTGAGACAAGTTTAATAAACAAAACTTTTAAAAGTTATAAGGCGTGTTTTAGACTTCCCTGGGGCCTAGGGAATTGTACCTTCCATATCCCTGAAAAGACAGGGTAAGGATTCACTCTTCTTACCCGTTGATGTCTTTCTGAGATTCCTATTTTCCAAAACTCAAACATAAGCCAAGTAGTAGGGATCACCTATATGCAGCCCAACAAGTAGGATTCTGGGGCACGGGGCAAGATGGAGGTGGGGAGACAGTGGAGTTGGAGGGAATTGTAAAAGAGTTCCAACAGAGCTACTGTAATCCTTTTCTAAGTGTCTCGAGTTGAAAATGTGTGGGAATGCAGAACTTGGCAGTACTTTCCATTGTAAACCTTCTTGTAAGAATGATCTCTAGGTAAAATATGAGCCAGTTAGCTATCACACTGTTTGAATATCTGTCCACATTAGGGAACATTTATACGCTAAGAGACAATAGTGTTACCAAAAGATAAGTCATTTTCAAACATTACAAAACTAGCACATGCAAACGGGTACCCCAGTGTGACCCATTTCTAAAAGTTATTGAATATAGTCATAATACGGTAGGAGGTTTTCAGTCACTGCAT
This sequence comes from Hipposideros armiger, assembly GCF_001890085.2. Taxonomy (NCBI): domain Eukaryota; kingdom Metazoa; phylum Chordata; class Mammalia; order Chiroptera; family Hipposideridae; genus Hipposideros; species Hipposideros armiger. The sequence goes on along the minus strand of NW_017732143.1, from coordinate 166,868 downwards.
CACTACCCCAACGTAAATCTGTAGCGTTAGGACTGGAGAATGAGTAACTCTTGTTCTTGGGAGGTGTTTCTGTAGGTATCCCATTTTTTAAGGGGGGAACGAATCATCAGGACTCCCATCTGTGGATATCAGTATCTGCCTCAGCTGTTGAACGTTATTTGCAGCTGACATCATTTTTTTGTTTGTTTTCTGTGAGAAACTGATGCTTCTCAGGATTATGTTTTAGTTGTGGGGTTTGTTTACTGCTCCTTGCAAGTATATTAAATTTTAATACCTTGACTGTAAGCATCAGAATAATTATTTAATTTATGGTTATTCAGAAATGTCCCCATTACTGAACTTTAATATCAATATGGTTTTGTGAGAATTTTTTCTCATTTGAAACTGTTTAATCTTTTTCCCCAAGAAATCTACATTATCATCACCTTGGATGCTAATAACTACTTGATATTAAGCACTTTCTACATGCTAATCACTATATTGAATGCTTTCCCTATGTTGGATATTTACAATATTTCTACAGCTTAATCTGGTATGGTAGCCACATGTAGCTGTTTAAGTTTAAATTTAAATTATTTAAAATCAAACAACATGGAAAGTCTCACTAGTCACATTTCATGTGCTCAATATTTGTGAACATAACAGATTTAGAACATTGTATCAAGATAGGAAGTTCTATTTGCTTAATGAGACAGAAATACTAAGTAACCAGAATCTTCAACCACAGTTCTGACTCACAAACTACAGTAAAAAATCCACAAATTCCATGACTATTTGGAACTATTTCGATTATGTTTGCAAATATTTTTAGCAAAATGTCTACACATAGTAGACCACTCAGGAATTAGTTGTAGAAATAATGATTTGAATAAAAAATCAAGAGAAATGATTTAAAGCTAATTACACATCTCGCATTTCTATGGAAGGTAATAATTCAATGTCTGATTCTGTGTATACATTATGTAGCTGGTCATGTACTCTATCCCTTCAACATAGAAATAATAATTCCATATATGTTTTGTGTTTCTCTCATAATTTGAAATTTGTTATAGTATTCTATATCTGTAAATTAATTTCCCTATTGGGTATATTATATTTTTGTTACACATTTTGTGCACTGGTTAGCTTTCTAAGATTTAATCCATCAAAATAGCAATCCATTTAGTCTGACGAGTGCTTGCTTTCTAAGACTGACAAAAATAAAAATGAATTAAATGTTTCATTACTATTCCCAATGGATTTTACTCATGTACTTCCAAATGCATTTATTGTTATGACATTGTTTTTTTCAATTTACAAGTATGTAGACTTCTTACTATCTCACTGAATATTCATTGTGCCATCCAAATTTAAGTTATGCAAACTTCTCTTTCTATTGCATTTCTGTGGTGCACTGAAAATGGTACAAATCTTTTATTTATATTCCATTCCTCTAGAGATTCAGCAATTTCACAGGTATTTTTATTCATTGAACAGTGTTCAGAGAACTGTTGTGAATATTGAGAGCTCCACCCCCTTCGGTGCTGGTATCGAATTTGTTTTGAAAACTAATGTGCATATGGGATTATTTCTTTATTAAATAAATAGTTTGTGTATATTCTTCACCTTGACAGTCAGCTTTCAACTGCTGTCAGAAAGCAGTGTACACTCAGAGATGCCTCATTAAGATTTGAAAAGTTTAACTAAGAGTAAGAAAACAGTATTTATGAAATACGTTAATGTGTGGAAATAAACTCCCTCCATAAGAGCAAAACTTCAATAAAATGCTATACAATGTTTCCAGTTTGTAGTCATTGTAATCAAAACTGTGGACCACGATCCCACTAATCCCTGCATGAAGATAACATGGATGCAAATAAACTCAGTTATGGATCTGGATTTGTGTGGTGTAAGGCACTTACACTAAACTTAAGGTCAATAGTATGTGCTGCCTTTCCATTTAGTAAAACTGGGGTGAAGCAGGCCTCCCCACCTTGCTCTATGGGGAAAGCCCCCTAGCTCAGCAACCCTCTTTATCCGAGGGTCTGGATGCCACTCCTGCTTAACCAGGGGAGTAGGTTTCCCATCTCTGCGAGCCTGTGGGAAGCTCGTCACATCCTTCTGTGGGAAACGGGCACCTCACGCTCTTGACACTACAAAGCTCTCACCTCCCACGGCCCCGGCTTACTCTGTTCCTGAGTCCAACGCCTTACCTACAGCGTCTTCTCCCCCTGGGCTGTGAGTGTATGTGAGGGATAATCTCTGGCAAGCTCATGGGTCCAGCTTTGCATGTCATGAATCTCTTCATCCGTCTTACCCTGGGGTGGAAATCCCTCCTTTAACAATGGGGTGAACGGAAGGTAATTCAAACAATTTGAGGTTTTGTTGATTACAGTATAAAACAGCATTTACATAGTCAGAATTGGGCACACTCAACTACATCAAATCCCATGACCATATACATTGCAATCTCTTTTTATAGCTACTTCCTTTAATATTGTACCTATCAGTAGGTCACTAAAATCACAAACACTTAGAAGACAGTGGCTGTAACTTCATGTAGTAGAGAGTCTAACGGAAGCCACAGAGGCATCAGTGAGGAAATCACCAAGAGGATAAGCAGTGCTCTGTAGAGAAGCAGAAAGTGTCATCTCTACTCTTTTCATTTCTCATGGTGAATAACATCATTCAGAAAACCATGTGTGTCCAATAAATTATATTTAGATAATAAAATCCAGGTTGCACTAGGTTAAGACTCATGAATGGATGAATGATTAAATTTTTTCCCCCCACAAAAATCCTAACTGGAAGATAGTAGTAATAACGTAAGATCAATACAAAAATGATTGAAAATGATAAATCTCCTATCTAATCAGCTTTGATCTGATGTCAACTAAAAAAAAATTATGAAGATGGTTTTAAATATAAATATATCCTTGTGATCTTTATTGCTGAACCAGACCTTAAGTGTATGGTTTCACTTGTCCAATTGGAAAGTAGGAACTCATCGAAAATAGAAAAATATTAGCAATGTTTTCCTGTATTGCATAATTTAAAATTTTATATTTATGTAAATATTTCATAATGCATATATTATATTACTATGGGAGAAAAAAGGAAATTCTTGAGTGTATTGACAAGGGAGCCACTGAAATAATGAATTGTGTTATTTAAACTCGATAGGGAATCACCTAGAGAAGAAAAGAGGTTATTGGACCAACGGGAGAAAAACTGAAATGCCAGTGGATTGGCGCAGTCTTTCGTCTCAAGATCTTCGTGTAATAAAGAGGAGAGCAGAAGCCTAAAAAAGATTTCAGATTCAGAGCTTTTTTAGGCCCGATATTTTGCTTCTGATATTATTTTTAAAGTGATGCATTTCTCTTTGAATTTCTGCTCTAAGAATCTCTATCTTTAGCCTACAGGGACATGAATGCTATAAATAATAGCACAATGTTTTCATTATGCATGACCACTAGAATACAAACTTAAAAGTTAATATCATTTGTTTTACTGAAACATAGAACCCGCCTTAAGAAGTATCTAGAGAATATAATTCCGATATATAATTTTTTCCCATCTGAAAAAAATGACAGAAGCTTGAAAATACTTCAAGAGAAGAAGGAAGGCAGAAGGGAGAAAAGGGAGGGATGACACAGAGAGAGGAGACAGAGAGAGAGAGAGAGAGAGAGAGAGAGAGAGAGAGAGAGAGAGAGAGCACTGTTGGCAGTCTTTTATGCCAGGTAGAGGCATGATGCTTATTACATGTGTACAGAAATATCAGTTTGAACTTGACTGAATGTCTGGCTAACTCCGACTACCGTCTTTACAGGATTCAGCTTTTCTACACATTACCCACACTGTTGACTTGTCCCAGTGCTGAGATGGCGTGGTGCCAATCCAAATGTTACATACTCCTTTCAGAGTAAAACAATTCCTTTTCCATCATCAGTATACATTAACATTATTAGATTTTTAAAAATAAGAGTGCTATAGGAAATAGAGAAAAACAGATAACAACACATCGTCAGGGGGAGAAGATAAAGAAATATAGAATTCTAGTCTTCATTTCAATCTACATTTAATCAAATGGTGCTTGCCTAAATCAGTGTATGAAACACCAAGACCTTGAATCTTACAGAAGGCTCCTGCTATATCTGGGACCCTGCTGCAGAAGGCCAGATTCCTCGCTTCGCCTCTCTGACACCCAGTGACAGGGGGCCTCATTATACCTGGATAGGAGTGACCGTTGTGGCTTCTGCTATACCGCCCTGACTGGAAGGGACAGGAACAGGGCATCATAGCGCCCCACGTGGCCAAGAGCCTTGGTCATCTGTTAACTACTGGGCTGTGGAATAAAAATCCTTATTATTCAACCAGGACATATCTGATACCACTCCAGCAGAGAGGATAGGGGCCTCCCTACTGCCAGTTGGGGTGAAGTCCAAGCCCCAACCAGCCTCTGCTGACACCACGTGTTGTGGATTCATTCATGCCTGGTGAGGATAAAAGCCCTGGGTCCCAGTTCTATCCTCTCTGATGCACCCCTAAATGAGAGGGGGAGAGCTTTGCTGCAGCTTAGCAAGCATAGAACTCTAGGCTCCCTGTTCAGTCTCTGGTGAGATGGGTGGGGCTTGACCCACAGCCTTTTCTATGATATTTGTAAGGAAAGGTTATTTCTGTCCTGCTTGGCTACCCTTTACACAGTCCTTTGGCTGGAAAGACAAGCTTTTAGGAGGCCTTCTTGTCAGCTCCCATTAGTGTTGCCAGGTTGCCAAGTTCTTCAAATCTGGAACGTATCATGCAAAAAGAAAACCAGCACTTATCACTATGTTGCTCCGTGGGTACCAAGGTCCATAGCTGATCTGCCTTCTTCTTTCCACCATACAGAAACCTTCTTATGTTTGTTTTATATATAATGTTGAGAGTTACTAGCTATAAATAGAGAGAGATAAAGGGAAAGTATTTGTACACATATCCATTATTCTAGAATCAGAAATCCTCTCACCATGGTTTTAAATAAGCATCAGTTAGGGCACTGAAGCTTTGGTAGAAGGTATTACACTTCCTTGGACACTCACGAAAAGAAGAAAATTGATCTCTGTTTCTTTTATTTTTTTTTTGAATGGGCCCAATTTCTAGCCTTCACATTATTAACTTACTTTATGTAGAATTAACCCCTCCAGCTCTTCAGTTTCATATCAGAGACTGATAGAAATACTTACAGCCCTGAAAGTGTAATGACTATACACTGTATTTTATCAGTTCTAATTGTGATTGATTGTAAGATAGTTGTAACTATAACTAAATGGGAGTGATTTATATATCGACTTAATACATCCAAACTTCAGTAACATTATAAATGGGGAGGAGGGTGCTGTCTTAGGATAAAGAAAAAGAAATACATAATTTTCCTTTTCAAGTTTTCAATTTCCAACACTCAGTGGAGGGGGCTTTTAAAATCAGCAAGCAAACATAAAAGCAGCAATGTAGAGCAACAGGTACACTTCTGATATACTAGGATATAGTTCATTAAAGCTAGGATTCTAAAGAAAAGTTAATAACAGAGCAGTGTTATATTTCATGGTGAATAAATGTATAAAACAAAACCAATTGAAACGCTAAGTATGTTACTATATGTACTGCCTTCCTCCAGGTGCCCTGACTTTTCCTTTTCCCCCACAATTGTCTGTTTCTCACTGTTATGTGGGCTGTACCTTTGAAATCATATATTAGGAAAACACTGAATTTTAAGTATGGCTGAAGGTACACAAAATATCCAATTTGTATTTTTCATAGTGACAATGAACTCATCAACATTTTAAAATCACATCTACAGCTAAACAGCTAGCTAGTTTCATGAAATGGTGTAAAGGGGTCCAGCCCAGGCGTTGGGGGGATTTGGGAATCTTTGCAGCTCTGTCACCTCAGAGGATCAAGGTGAAGCCATGTGACCTAGATTCAGTCAATTAAACTCTCTTTCCAGAAGTTTTGAATTTTGAACCTCATGAAGCAAGGGTAGAATAAGCCATTAGAATTTTTTCATACTAGCCCTGGTACCCTAATAATTGAATATTTTTGTTCCTGTTTTACACTTTTTCTTTCTTATCTCTAATTATAACAATTGATTCTATAAATTTCCAGGTAGCTTTAAAGAGTTCTGTATTATTATTATTTTTCTATTCTTAATCAAATTTGGTCGCTGTTATTTATTGCCAAATAAAATATCCAACTGATATTTGCAGGACCTAGTAAAATTATAATTTGTTAAAAAAAAGAGAAAGAAAATAGTGACTTCATATGGTAATATTAGGAGTAATTTTTAAAATTTTGTTGTTTATTTTTCTTTGGCATCAACAAAATAAGCACACTTTTATGATATTATTTTTATAAACAATTAAGTCATTTTAAGCATTATTGATGCAGTATGTAAAGCAGTAGAAATCAGGGAACTAAGGCAAGGCAAAGAGAGAACCTGCTCACTAGTTAGCACAGCTCCCTGTACACATGTTTGTTTAAGCAACTGCTAGTAACAAAGTAGACATAGATAATATTCCATAAATTCTGTACACCATGTATGTCAAACTATGCTGAAATAAAGTTTTTAATTAATTTCTCAATTCAAAGAGTCATTATTTCCCCCCAAAAGATAATGAAAATGAAGAAAACTACATATACATAAAATTATTCAATTCCTGTTTTTTCCTACATTCATATATTTTTTTCCCCTTTAATGATAAAAAAGTTGAATCTGTTTTGATAGTAATTGTATCAGGACCCTTAATCTTGGTTCCACCAGGGTCTGCCTTTGAAAATCATGGCATTTCTGCCCTTATATGACTTTAACTGGAGCTGATGTTATTAAGGACGTTATGTCATGTCTGTTGCCTGAGTTTATCTGGCCATTTCAATGTAAAAAACATCTGAGATTAAGGACAAATGAAATCTCGAATCTCAAGTGCTGCTTTGGTATTTTAATGAGAGAGAATGCATTTTGGAAGTAATTTCTCCGCTGATTTTGAACTACTTGGGAAATGCATTTGAGGATTTTTCAATATGTTTTGTACATAATCACTTTCATTACAACATAAGTAATGAAATGGGCTATTCACAAGGTGGCTATATATATCTTTGGTATTATATATCAGGGTAGAATTCAATCTTCAGTATGGATTCAAATATGCAGAAAATCATCCATTATCTCAATGGACTCAGACAAAAAAATTAAAATCATTATTATCTACAGCAAAATAATTATTCTTCTTAACTAACTTCTGATGTAAATTGATTATCAAACTAAAAAAAATCTCAGGATTGAACAAAATGAGAATTTGTAAATTGGGTTCTTTTCATTTTTTTAGGCATATATACACTTTGTACCAGAATGACCATTTTTCTATACTTTATTTGAAAATAAAGAATTTAAATTATGTTATAATTTAAATGGATTTTAAACTCTTATGAGTTAATTCAGAAAATAAAGCATTAAAGAAAAATATGATTTTTAATAAATTGCCTCTTTAGGTAATAGATTTTTCTTATACTATTATTTCAATGCTAAATTTATGTGTATATGGTTGAAACTACAGAATGAATGGACAAAGAACATTATTCACTTGATGGGAAAAATACTGTACATGCAAATACTGCACTAGTCTTATACTAATTATGTACTCTCCTAAAAGCTCACTGACCATTTACATAGCAATGATGTTAATTAAAACAATTGATTAATTATAATTTTAACAATTATAATTGGTATATGTTGTTAAAATAGACTTTAATGAGGTACATTTACAACAGTCCATATGTCACATATTTACTCTCAAGGTTAGTAAACCTAGATATCGATAAGCAATTATAGAGAATTATATTAAAAATGATATCTGATAAAAACATTCTTCAAGATGGCTAATAACCTATAGATTTATGTATATCGCTTAATAAATGAAAGTTCAAAAAGTACTGAAATATGCAACATCACTACTTCTTCTCTTCTAAATAGTAAAATATTCTCAGCATCTCGTTAGAGTGGAGTTCTTTGGTAAGACAACACTCTCTCCCATAACTATGTAAGTAACCATTTTAACCCTAACCTTCTGGGGACTTATAAATAGCATACAGTGTGTTAATGTTTGGACAATATCTTTATTTTGCTAAGGAAGAGACTGTTGCAGATAAGTATTATCTGTAAGAAAAATCATAATGTTTTAGAGAGAGTTACAAGGGAAAAGAATGGGCTTGGGGTTAAGACATTTCTTGAAAGTTACTTAAATTAATTGTAGCTGTGCTTTTGCTCACCTATAAAGTGAGTAATGAGAATATGGCATACAAACTTCACGAGACTATTCAGAGGATAAGATATTAAATGTATAGAGGTACTTTATGAAATATAAATAGTATGTATATATAAGAGAAAAAGTCACTGTAGACATACCTATAGAGGGTACAGGTATACGATATCTATATATGTGTATATATACACTCACAGACATTACACAAGTACAAGAGCTATACAGACACAAGCCTCTGTTTTGCACACACAGTATCTATGCCCATATGACAATATGTCATATTTATATTTAACATATTTTTTCTGTTTTATATTTATGTCAATTAGATCCAGCAGCTTAATAAGCAGCTAATTTAATTACATTCTCTGCAATTTTTAAATTCTTTCCAGACCAAAGCTCTGAAGTGCTCATATCAACTTTGATCCAACAGAAACATTAAAAAAAGATAAACTATAATGCTTTTGGCACATATTAGTTTGCAAAAAGGAAATCAAAATTGAATGCAGTCATCACATAGTTAAACTGACCAGGAGAAACAGCAATACACGTTTTAGCGCAGACTTAACATTAGTTTCATTTAAATCCCCTGAAGCATAATTGATCAAAAGTACTGTATGTTTTGTTTGTTTGTTTTCTAATTAGGGCAAAATTCCAAACTGCTGCTTGAGTAGGGATGTTAGCTCTGACAGGAGAAGGCAATGGGACATCCTGAGATGACCCAGCACTCACACTACAAGTTGAAAATTAATTGGATGACATTTGTGTTAAATAAAGAATTAACGAATTTCATAAAAGCTGTTGTGACTGTTTCTGCCCAATTGCAGATTTTCCCAAAAGAATAAATGAGTTATGGTCACATCTGTTTGGCAGTTAAAGAAAGGTGACCACGGTAAACCATGAGATGAGCATGACACAGGTGAGCTTCTGGAAGGTGTGAGTTAAAAGGAAAGAGAAGACATGAGAGAGCACCCTACTGAGAGAATACCTGCATGCCAAAACGTCAGTCCAAAACAAAGAAAGAAATGATATTGCTGTGTTTCTGAGAACAAATCATGCTCAAAATCGATGCTTATCCCCTCAACATTAGAATCATTAACAGAATATGAACTTTGGAAATGAAGAACTTGTGTCACAATTAAAAGCACATTGTCAAAACAATGCTTCTGATTTGATTTTACTTTTTTGAATATTCAAGCTCCATAGGTAGCAAATTTGTCTTTTAGATTATAACATTTCTTGTCACTGTGAAGAAAGTTAAAATCTCTTGTAGGTAGCTTAATCGCCTGCCTCAAAATGAATGTTTCTTAGTTCCTAAAACATGGCTTTAACCTCTAAGAAGATTTGTGAATTATCCACCAAAATATTGGAGCCTGAACATGTAACAATTCTCCCAAGACTCTGTGCATTTTGTTCTTAGTACACTTTTAAAAATTATGTTAAAATTATGTTAGAAATAATCACTGATTTTTCTGCACAGGAAAACCCTGGTCTTAGGCACATATGGGTGGTATTTTTATGATTTGTACTTCGATTTCAAAAGGGATATTAAGAATAGTGCACATACATTTGGAGATTTTATTTGTCCTGGTGTCTATGGCCCTAGTGCTGATGATATCTATATGTAATTAAAGCCCAACCTTCAGAGATTAAAATGGAGATAAAGTCTTTTATCCTTGTAAGATTAGGATAAAATACTTGTCCACGATGAGGCATTAGGAAGGGTGTGGACAAAGGGAAGGGTAAACAATTGGGACTAATCATTAAACAAAACACCAGTGAAAACAAACCAGTTTCAGCTACTTACATTAACATAGTTGCATTACAACATTTGAGTGATAAGAGGAAGAAGCAAATCACAGATGACTATGTTTACATTTAAATAAAACTAAAACATGCAAAATTGAGCAAGGTACACTTGAAGAAAACATACATAGATGATAGAAATATTTGAAAAGAATATCAAGGATAGTTCACCAACTCAGTTTAAGGGTGGTAGGGTTGGAATGGGATAAAGGAAGAAATCTTCTACAATACTGGTAGTGTTATGCTTGTTTTTGGGGGTTGGCTAGCATACAGATTTTCATTTACTATTATTTTTGTTATATGTTTCTCTAAATTATAGAACCTGAGTTTTGTGTGTAGTTTATAGATTACATACATGTCTAGTAAGTTTTAATCTTCTCAACGTTGAGAACAAGAGTATCAGGTAAGTACCTAGTGACCGAAGTGGTTAGTCTTCCTGCTCCCCAGAGGAGAGAATGATGGAGAACTTGAGAACTCGAACAGGAGAGGATAGAATGGAGGATAAGGTCAAAACCAAGGCCAAACTCAGACAAATTCCAATTTCCTTTGCTCATTCTTTTTTTTTCTGTGTCCAACAACACAAACTGGGGTACTTTTTGTTCTCCTTACAAGCATAAACATTTGAGAGATTAGTACAAGTGTGCAATTAAGTGATATCAACACGGAAGCAAAAGCAAAATGGATTGTCTAAGTCAGGAAAGGGAAAGAAAAGATAAACAGGCTTATGGAGCACCATAAAAAATTAAATCTACAAGCTTACAGATCTCTTTCATTGTACTCATGATGTATTACCCAAAACTAAGTAGTAATTTAATAATACTTTGGTACAATTGAAAGAAAGATTTAAGAGACTGGCCTTGAAAATACATATTTTTTTTTTAAGTTGCCTCATAACGAATAGAAAGAATCATGTTAACTGAAAGTAATACGCCGACATGATGCTCATCACAATTCATAATAATTCAAATATTCACTGGTGTTAAATTTCTAAGTATTAATCAAACAGGTAATTCATTGGTTTGGATGGTAGGGATTTGGGATTAACTGCCTTAGATTCTAAAAATGTCATTGCGATTATGAACAGAGATCTCTTTTTATACATTTTTAAATACATTTTGAATATATGCATATGTTTTACATATATTTAGTTGTATACATACATAATCTACATTGTTTAATACATTTAATTCATGAAACCAAGTCCTATTTTTGTGCAAAGTAACAGGGAACAATTACCTTTTGTAAAACGTAATTAAATACACCAATATCAAGAGGATGTCTTTTAACTTAAGCAACATCAGCAACAGTTTATCAAAAGAATTTCTGCCAGTTTCAGGGATGTGTGTTCAAGTAACAGTGCCTTAGCAGTAGTATTATGCCTGTATTTTTAGGACATGAAGGTTTAATTATTAATGCATTACTCAAAATGACTATGTTTAAATAAATCTGACCACTATACTCTGTTTTTCTTTTCAAAAGTCTTGAAAAATAAACCTGTTGTCTCTATGTTTCCAGTTAACCTCTGGTTATTGATATATCTTGCAATCAACAAAAGAAGTGTCAATAACTAGCTCTTAATCAGCCCTTCGGTGGCTTATCCATAAATCATTTGCATCTTTACCCACTCATCTTTGAAGTCCCGTTGAATCAAATCGTCTTATTTTTTAAAAAATTATGAGGAATTTCAACGTTCTCATCACAAGGGTTATTCTCATTAAGCTAACAGAAAGCTTGAAAACCAAACTTAACAAACTTGCTCAAAATAGGCCCAGCCGTATCCACTAGATCACGACCATTTCGGAGAAAGGGGTGCCCCTTCCTCTGGTAGAAGCAGCCCTGTGTCATGGCACATGGTTTGGCAAGGGACACTCAGACTCACTTCTATCTCCCAATCACAGACAGACGATTGTGCCTTTGAGTAGTTAGTAGGAGTCCCTGTGACCATGCTCACTTTATTCTACCAAACAACCCAAAGAAACAAAAAACTTCCTTTTGTGACACACACATATAAACCACCCAAAAAAGACTCAAATTTCCTGAATGAGTGTGGTCCTGCATTAGGATGCTTTGATTAGTCAGGTAATATTCGCAACACATGACAAGGGCAGGTAGACATTCTACCTAAAGAGAGATTATTTACCATAGAAAAGGAATGAAGGGCTGCTGAGGACACAAAACAATAAATGTTCCCTTCCTTCCAAATTTAGTCTCTCTCTCTCTCTCTCTCTCTCTCTCTCTCTCTCTCACACACACACACACACACACACACACACACACACACACACACACACACAAATGAACAAAAATCTCCTATCTTGACTGAATATCACTCTCCAGCTCTCCAGCCACCACTTGTTTTCTCTTGTTTCTTTCACATGCAGATTTCCAAAAACATGTCTCCTAAAATTGCTGCCTCCACTTGTTTTTCTTTCACTTCTTCTTTAACCCCATCTAAGCTTTCTCAAATCATTCTGCTGAAACAGGTCTTGTTAAGGCTACACATGACTTTCTTCTCATCCATGGTTGTGTTGCGAAATACACAGAGATGGCTAAAAATCTGGACCTCCAGCTGAGACATTTCCTCGAGCTACAAATCTTATATCAAACTGCTGTGCTAAAATTTTATTTTGGATGCCTTCGGGGCACTTTTTCGTCAAACGCCCTTGTGAAAAACAGCTTACTTTCCCTTCTTCCTCCTTCAGGCACACACACTTACACTTCCGCAGTCCTCCTCGGATGGTGCCAGTGGCAGTGTGTAAAATCGCTGCCCCCACGATCCAGTGACGGCTGTCTCCTCTCCCTCACTGCTCATGTTCAGGGTATTTTTACTTCCTGTAGATTTGACAACTTAAGTTTCTCTTGAACTCATCAATATCACTTCATATTAATTATCACGATAAAAGTCACGTCCGCCATCATCTCATACCTGGACTTCCACATTAGCCAGTCAGTGGGCTCCATGACCTCATACCTTCTGCCATCCAATGCTGTCTCTCCGATGCAGCCAAAGATATCTGAAATTCAAATAAAATCACTCATCAACCAAAACCTAAGACACTGTCTAAAACGCCCCACCCTGTCCACTCTTATCCACTTCTCTGGTTTAATTTGTGCCACCTCCGATCGCCTTGGTTTCTTTGAAAAGACAAACGAGAGTGATAGGCCTTCTTTCAGCTTTTAGCAAATCCTCCTGCCTCACGTCACAGGACCTTTGCACTTATTTCATACTTTCCACTATGAATGACATGATTTTTCTTGCCATTTTCACCTAGTTACCACAGATGCTACAGATTTCAACTCAACCGTCATTTCCTCAGGGATATTTTCTGACTCCAGTAGGACAAAATCTTCCTAGTATGCCCTAAGATTCCTGTACCTGTCATCCGCAATACCCATGACATTTGTCATTTTGAACTTAACATTTGTTGAATAGATGAATTAACATTCAAACATCATCACTACCATAACCCCATATATAAAATAAACCATGCTGAATTGCCTGCAAAGTAGACAGCTCCAGGTCTCTGGACCCAGTTACTCTATCTAATTGCAGCACTAGGTTCTATTTACAGGTAATCTCATTGCTTAGAGCCCAATGTGGCTACATCCAAACCAGCCACAACCACCTGAACGTTGGAGTGTGTATTATAATAGACCCAATATTATTGATGGCATAATAATTCCACTTAGATTGGGAGGGGTTAAAACAAACAAGCTCTGGTCGCTGGCCGAGACCCTAAACTACATACTGCCAAGTAGCATCCATGAATGTTCAGCTTGCTGACCGCCACAATTAATTTTGCAGGTGTAGCAGATGCTCGGACGTGCCACCCACACACATCTCCCTGTTCCATCCCTCAAGCACTCATTTGTCAAAGGGTAGGGAATATGGTCCCTCAAGAGATTTCTAAGTCACAGACCAAATACAATCAATACAATTGAAACAAAAAAGTGCAGAGTAGAAGGAAACACTGAGGAAGAGGAGGAGAAGGAAGAACAAAGCACGACATGTGAACAGAACCACAATAATGCTCTCAGGGAAAACACTCCGGCTCTGGGACATGGACATTTCAACAGACACAGAACCCAACAGCTGCTCTGCTCGGAGGCTGTGCATCCCATGCCTGGGCTTCCCATGTTAGTTGCAGGCAGATACAGTCCCAGCACTCTTAGATTTTTAGACATTTTTAACTGAGTGCACACAGGGGTCCTCTCACATTTACCAGACAAAAAGAATGCTCTTGACAATATTGCTTTTGTGAAGAGATCAGGTACTGTTTTGAGAGAAGATGAAGCTGAATATGACTATCTAAAATGTATTGGTTACCTTGATAAAAATAAAGCTTTTAAATATTTTCAGTGTTTAAGTATTAAAGCTGGTGTGAGTTTGCGTAGTTCACTTAACTTTGCAACACCATTGTGTTCTCTCCTGAAAACTAAGATGCTTAGGTTAGAGGGTCTCTAAGCCCTCTTTCCATTACAGGTAACCCTGATTCCCGTTGTCCTTCAAGTGCTATATGTCTATTTTCTCTCTTTAATTTGGCTCAAAACAAAATTAATTTTTCTCTACATTGATTATCATCTGTTTTATGGGACCTCTCATGTCTTCCAGATGCATATATTCCTGTTGTCATCTTCTTCGCCCATCCCCTGAGAACTGTGAGATACTTGCAGATATTTATCTTTGTAATTTGTCTTTCCATTCTTATTCCATACTCATCAAAGTCTCTTATACTTAGTAGAAAAAAATGTGCTTTGTTTAAGAGTTGACTGATTACTCTACAGGAACTGGAATCTAGGCTTTTTAAATGTCAAACCCAGACACCAACGCTTAAGATTCACAAATACCCATTTATTAGTTTTAAAAATAGCAAAGCAGCCTTTACACAGAGGGCTGGTTGGCTTTTACATGTATAACAAACTTACTATTAAAAAATATGTTGTCCTTGAACAAAGCACTGGTTGAAACCACTGTTGGAGAAATATTGGAGTCTGTGTGCTACTTTTTTTTTTCTTTTTTACTATAGATTAGTGCCTATTAAATTGTCTTCTTTGATCTGAAATGGCAATTTACAACCAAATTCCCAATTCCCTCCAAAATACAAGGCAGGGTGATCACTCGATTTAAAAGCTATGGTTTATAGTCTCTTTGTTCATTTTATTTATCAGGAACTTCTTTCTATAACAGCAAGGAAATTGAACATATACTAGATACCTGCTAAAACCCAGATAGTATGATATGCTGCCAATACACCGAGTTGAGTCAGGTACAGGATATGTATGTACAGGAAGCCTCTAGCCAAATAATAGTAGCTTCTGGCTCGTCCAGTAGCTATACTGACTGAATGTTTTGGTCACCCCAGTTTTTCTGAGACATTGAGATGCCTTGAGGGGATCATGGAAATGGGATATTCCTTCCATTTATATTAATCAAATCCCAAGTAGTTCCGAGCAAATTTGGGGAATTTGTCATAAAATTATCTATTCTTATGAAACACCTTATTAATTTTGAAAGACATAATGATCTTAGAAATGGAACTAACCTCCATATATGCTTTGATATACTTATTTAATCTGTACATAGTTGCCGCTATTACCTCATTAAAAATCACCAAGAACAGTAACTAATGTTATCAAGACCCACCATGTTGGTCTATAAAGGTAATGTATGTTTTGGTAGGCTTATTAGTGAAATGCTTTTCAGTAATCCTAAATTAGGCTTTACATGACTTAGTGCTGAAACGTATAAATTATACCTTTGAGTTAATATGAAAAGAAATATATTCAAAAATAAAAAAAAATTACTCCTGATATTAATTGTTGATATGTCTAAGTCTCTTCTAATCCACACAATAATACACTGAAGAATAATTATATTGACAAAAATGAATGGATTAAATGAAAATTGCACTACTAATGTAATTCAGCATCATATTTTAACTATAAGCAGTTATTAGCAGAAACAGCAGTTTAGTCTAACAAGGATAAAAAAAGTCTTTTAATTATGATAACTTGGTTTGTTGAACTTTTGACTCATTGTTTCTTTTAGATTACAATGGGTCTCAATCAATTATTTTTAGCAGAATTTAAGTCTGGAGTATAATTATAGGGGAAAAAGAAATGATCTGCATTTCTTGATATTTAAAACTCATAAATGAACACTAATTCAATGTGATTGAGAAGATGAAATTCAAATGCATATCTTTAAAACTGATGCTTTTCATCAATGTCCCGTGACTACTTATTAGTTCCATTTTACTGAAATCTTTAGTTCTTTGGGTAAAGTAAATAAGACACATGGTCTTTTAATGATGCAATTATTATCTTTAACTAATTTGTAAAACAATTTAAAATAATGATAATTTATATCAATATGCATTATACTGTGTGCACATTTACATATATTGAATACATGACTGAATAGAGACATCAAATTCATGAATAAGACTCACTGTCCTTTTTAACATCAAAGGTCCTAATATTATTGAGGAAATTAATTTTGCCTTGCCATCACAACTTCATGATAATATAGAAACACCTTTATTTCTCAACAATTTTCCCACCACAAACGTAACAGAAAGGGAAAAAAAATTGTTTCAAGGTGTTAAGATATTTTTTAACTAAATTGAGGGGGTAAACTGCAGTGGTTAATCTTCTTAATTCCTTTGCACAAATGATTCACATAAATTAGACCATCTTACTTTTGTCATATGTGTTATAGTATTAAAGGCAAAGGGTCTACTCCAGTGACCTTAGCCTGTGATAAGCAGGTAACCCGTACTGTCAAAATACATGTTCAAATCTGTCAACTCTTCCATCAACTCTGCAATGGTTCAAGACAAATGTTATACACCAAGGAAATCTTAAGAAATATTCACTTACTTGAAATCTAATTAAACCCATAATGCATTCAAAGTATAATTCTCTTTCTACATGGCTGTATGTATAATACTACTCAAACTCCTTTGTGTAAGAAATGTAGCATCCATTTTAGGGAATGTGTTTGTCTTAGTTTGTGGTGCTATAACAAAGTACCTCAGACTAAAACAGAGTTTCCTTCTCCTAGTTCTGGAGGCTGGGCAGTACAATATCAAGGCAACAACAGGGCTTGTCTACCAAGGGCTCTCTGCCTGGCATTACATGGCTATCGTCGCGTTGTATCCTCACATGTCAGGGAGAGAGAGGAAGTTCTCATGGCTTTTCTTATAAGGGCATCAATCCCATTCATGAGAACTCCACCCTTACGGCCTCTTCTCCCAAGGCCCCTCCTCCTAACACCATAACACTGGGAGTGAAAATTTTGACATAAGCATTTTGTTGAAAACAAGTAATCAGTTGATGATGGTGTTTAATATAGAACAACGAGACATGTCAAGTATTTATTTTACTGGTTTTGAATGTTTTGGAGGACAACACATAACTCATGAGCTCCCATCATCTCCTCTTGATTTTTCCCCCATTAATCTGCAAGCTAGCCAACTAATCACTTTTATTTATTGGCAATTTATAATTGTTGCTTCATTCAGTAAAATAAGTTCTTATGTAATTCAAAGTACATATAAAAATAATTCTTATGAAGCTTCCTTAGCTTTTAGAACTGCCCACTGTATATTTGTTGAAACACTTAATTCACAACCAACCAAACTTTTTTTTTTTAATAATACAAATACTCATACACATACACATTGATCCAGGTTCCATTCCTAGATTACAGATATAGATATTTTAAACAATAACCCACTCAGCCTGATCTACATCCTTCGTAATGCTTCAAACATAAACCGACTCAACATCTTCTCCCATGTTTACATATTCCACAGGTGTTTTCCAACATAGAGTCAAAAGTGCATTTGCCCAAATATTTCAGAGGAAAACAGACAAACAAACAAAGGAAAACAACTCGCAACTCAAACAAATGACCTGTATTTCTTGCATAAATAAGGAGGTTTGATTTTCAGTATGCCACATTTCAAACTTAATTTTAAAAAATCTACATTGTGCACAAATGGGGAAAGGTCCATGAATTAGAATTATGGATGGTTGTTTGATCTTTAGCTATATTTCTTGGTTGAATTACCTTGAGTAAGTAACATAGTCTCTTTGAGAGTCAACTTTTCATCAAATCCCTCAACATAAAAGTAATAACATCCACATAAAAGATTGTCTTGCATTTAGTTTTTGCTCAGTAGAATTTGCTTTATTGAAATTAATTACAAGATCCATCCATGTTGTTGCACATGGAAGCATTTCATCTTTTCTTATGACAGAATAGTATTTCAAAAGAAACAGATGAAATACTGCCATTTGTGACAACATGAATGGATCTCGAGATTATTATGCCAAATGAAATAAGTCACACAGAAAAAGTTGAGAACCACATGACTTCCCTCATTCATGTAATATAAAACTGAAGGCAACAAAGGGACAAGACAAGCAAATAAAGAAACAAAAATTCAAAGACACAGACAATAGTTTAGTGGTTACCAGAAAGTAAGGGGGAAGAGGGATGGTAGAAGAGGGTAAAGTGGGTCAAATATATAGTGATAGAAGAAGAACTGACTCTGGGTGGTGAACATATAATACAATATATAGATGATGTATTATAGAATTGTACACTTGAAACGTATGTAGTTTTGTTGACCACTGTCACCCCAATAAATTTTAATTAAAAAAAAGAAATTAATTATGATGAGTGCTTTTTAAAAAAATCATTCCTCCTTTCAGATTGCTAACTGGATATAAACTTGAAATACCGTGTGTTATATTTTAGGACAGAACTTATCCAGCCCTACTGAGTTTTAAAAGCTTATTGGGACATTATCTTCCTTAAAGAGTACAATTTCTGAAATACTAACAAACTGATTTTTTTAATAGTGATGCATTTTATAAGTTCCCCTAAAATTAACATATTTATAATTGGATGACTTAAGGATGATTTTAAAATACAAATATCCCTGAAATGTTGCATAATGATATAGTCTCCATCAAAATATTTTGCATAATCTCTCACATATAATAAGTACCAACAATAAAATAAAATACAGGTAACTTATATTTAATTTATAACTGAAAACTTTGATACCTGAAAGTGAAATATTAGGTAAAGATTTCATATCTTGTTGTTTAAAAATATGCCTTACCATGCCATATTTAAATTATACCAACACTTATAATCTCTCTAGATATGTCAAAGAATACACATATTTGCAAGCAATTTATAAAAGATAGTGCCTGATGTTAAAAATAATACATAAATGTTTGTTAAATTAGAACATTAAGTTTGGGGAATGGAGTATTTAAGAGATTGTAAAACATTATCTTGTACAGTAATGAAGAGTAACAACTTTGGATTTGGGATGAGATGCACAATTTTTAAAAATTCAGCCTTAATTTTAATTGTCTACTCTTCACAAAATAAAATATTTTCAGAGGTGATGAGTTAGACAGGTGATGTACATTTAAAAACAACAACAACACGTTTTCATTTAAGTATAAATGAATGCTCATCAATAACTAGGCATTATTTACAAGCTAATATGATTGTTTATCATTACTTATATGGGAAAAATAGATTGTAACTAGAGCACAGGTATATTTACATTCTCTCAGAAATATGTGAAAGTCAAAATATTCATGATTCATTGAAATGTTGTCTTCAGGATAACTTCTCAGATTACATGGATTTAGCAGGCATGCCTTGAGATTTCCTTTAATTTCTTTAAGGAGAGTAAGATCATGGAAATCATCTCTTCTTTTATATGGCTTTGGAATTTTAACATTTAACACGGATCTTCTTTCTAACAGCCTTATGGACATTAAACAGTTTGTAAAAAGGACAGAAAGATTAGAGACACCCACTTAAATTCCTCTTCCTTGCATAGGAATTGGAAGTATTTGTAATAAGAAAACAGCATACCAGGTGCCAAATGGTTTAAAGGGATCAGTAGGAGTAACCAAGGGGCACAAACATAGTGGGACCGAATGTGTTATTCTGAGTAGTACAAGGACTAAGGAAAGAAAACAATAAATGGCTCCCTTTAGTGGAGAGTATTAAGCTATCTATCACTACTTTCACAGGAGGCAATGTTTATTGATATTAAGTTATGGATTTAAAAACAACACACAAATGAGAAAAACTTTAAATAAATTGATTTGTGTCCTAATGGACCAACCATGAAGTCTCAGAAGACGCAATGTTACAAACGTATCTGAGGAGCCTGGAAACGGCTGAGAGAAACGCTTTGCAGAGATCACCAAGAATTATCACACCCACGGGCTCATAAGGGTGGGAACTACCAAGTCGGAGGCGCAGAGTGCTGAAATCACAGGGTGAGAGAGAAGGTCGACTTCACTCAGAAGCATCTGCTCCATTAGCAAGCCTGCTTCGTAGCTAGTCAGAGGTGTGGTTTGGGGGTGACATGGAGATTGGACCACAAGCAGGTAAAAGCACAATTCTAGCATAGGAAATTCCTCGAGTCACAACTGCAAACATGCCTGTGCTTACACAGAAAAAAATCAGGATTCAAATATAGATATTTTTCATATTCATAAGAGAATTTTTTTAAAGAACTATTTATTTAAGACTAAAGGTAAAAAAGAGAAAGATGAAAGATGAGTTCCAATTTTGAAGGTTTTAGAATTTTATTGATAACATAACAGGAATTGTTGCTATTATTATGATGATTATAATAAATTGAAACAGAAAATTGAATTACCTAGTTAAATTATCTAGTAAGAAACTTATCTAGAATTATCTAGTAAAACTGCTTGAGGCAGAAGTTTTTATAGTTTGCTTGGGTTTTTTATGGGTCACATTTGCCTTTCCCTGTTCTAATAATTTTTAAATCACCAAGCATTGTATAATATTTATATTTCAATATAATGCATATAAATAATTCCTCATTATGAGTGAACCATACTATATTACTTGCATTTCAAATTCACTTGCATTTCAAATTCCCTAACTCCTAATTAAGTTTTCCAAAGCAACAGCAATGCAGGCTGCCTGATACTAGATGAATAATGTCAAAGTCAGTAAAAATTATTAAACTCTGGTACCTGTAGAATAATCCGTCACCTGTTTTATATTGTACACATCCAGAGAACACTCAAAGGAAAATAACTAATATACCCATTATTAAATGTTTGTTAGTCACAGCTCCTAATCTCCTTCATTGTTTTGCTGCACAGAAACACCTATTTCCCAAGCACACACATCTTTAAGTTTTAATAATTAAAACTCTGGATGTCAATATTGTTATACCTCAGGTAACAGGTATCATGGTGCTTACTGAGTACTGAAAACTGGCTTATTACCATTCACTTTTCCTATTTATAGCCTAAGCCACATTATTTTATATCTTTCTTTTCAAAATGATCCAACTGAATACTTTTAAATTGCCACTTTGTCATTGATGGGAAAATATGGAGAAAGAATACAACAGAAGATAAATACATTAAGTAAAACAATATACACTGACGGCTTAACATTATAAGTTTTGAAAAAAACTATCCGGGCATTTAGAACATAGACATTATACATACATACATACATACATACATACATATATATATATATTTTTTTCTACTCATGATAAATGCTCTGAGAATGAGAAAAAAATTACTTAGGGAAACAAAACAAAATAAATTTCTCAGGACTATATGTTTGTATTCTCTCATAATTCTTTTCTGATTCAGCTTTATTGAAGCATAGCTGACCAAACTGCAAGATATCTAAAGTGTGCATCGTGATGATCTGATATATGTACAGACTGTGAATTATGTTACATTCCTCCAAAGAATGTCGGGTTTTTATTAAATTCTTGTTTTGTTCTAAGAGGCAGTTAACTTGGTTGTCTCAAAGTATAATCACTATATGTTGAGCGACAGGTCAAACCTGGGTTCAATTTTTTCATTCTTAGCTGTGCTTCTTGGAGTCGGCCCCACAGGTATGTTAGTGGGGAGATTTGGTCAGAGGTTATCCTTAGAAAATGGGGTTCCCCTTCTATGACTCTTTTCCTTCTGGGCCCCACACACTATTCAATAGTTCTGGTTGCCCCCAATTGGAGTGTGGTTCTTTAGACACGAAGACAGTAGGTTGTATCTCTCAGGGGTCTAGCCAGTCCTACGTTGATGAACATGGTTAGCAGCCATGAAAATTTATCCTAAGCTATTTTCTTTTTCTTAATACATTTGACCCCTGAACAACACAGGTTTAAACTGCACGGCTCTACTTATATGCAGAGTTTTTTCAGAAAACATACGTAGTCTTCCCCCTCCCCCATCCCCAGGTTTCACATCCTATCCCTGGATTCAACCAGCCACAGATTTCATCCATGCTTGGGAATCTGTGTATACAGAAAGCCGACTTAAATTATACACAGATTTTTTACTGTGCAGAGGTCAGCATTCCTAACTGCCCCCATTGACCATCTGCTTTTAGTTGCTCTCCAATATCTTCAGAAATTTGGGGTTTGTTGTTTTTGTTTGTCCAGAATTTATAGTTGTAACCCGCAGGAGGGTCTGCCCAATAGGAAGTTGCATAGCCATATCAGAATCAAACTCTACCGCCGTCAAGTCTAAGGCTAGCAATGGTATTTGACTCCAATACAGCCTTGACTTTGGTTGTATGCTGCCTTTTATTGTTTTAGTTATTATTGTTTTTGTTTGCTTGTTTTTTGGCCTTGTTGGTTTTTTAGTTTGTACAAACTGATCCATAATATAATGTAGATATTTTATACTATGTTCTTTTTTCTAGGTAAATTTCATCAGATTTAACAAATACTTTATCTATTATTTTACTGGATAAGAAACGATGTTTTTTAGTATCCATGTTAACAAGGATATGCCTTTGCTTTTGAGCTATATCTAATTTATCTATATTCCTTGTTTTCTATCCATTTTTTTTCTTATGCAAGCATTCTATAACAGAAAAAAAATCAACAGGAATACAGGAAACAGTTAGCTCTTACTGTGTTTCATAAAATTTCTAAGTATATTTGGTTGTTTAGGGAGGGAGAATTCAATTTTCAATTATTCTGTTGAGAAAAAAGAGTTACATTTTCCTGTAACATGTATTCAGGGATGAAGGGAATACATTATATAAAGAAGCAAAAGGTTTGAATGAATGTCAAAAACTACTGAACTTGACATTTCCCTTAATACAAAATAATATATATGTACTTTTGAGTTTGGTGCAATGAAAAAAATATTTTCCTCCAAATTGGCTTAAAAGTTATCTGATGAAAGCACAGATCAATGATGTGTCAGACATTTTTCCTTATCTCCATGAAGATTCATGTGTCTTTACATGGAAATGTTTGCAGGCATTATAAAATTCTTAAAATACAAACCATCAGGAGAGCCAAAGTTATCTGATGAAAGCACAGCTCAGTGATAGAGCTGAAAATTGTTCTGGCTTCCCTGAGGAATTGATGGATTTTTCATGAAAATATATGAGGACACCACAAAAATAGTAAAAATCATAAGAGCCATTGTCAAACTCACAACTTGAACTCTGAGTACTCTAGTTCTTTGTTTTTTAACTCTATTTGGAAGAATCAATATTTAAGGAAGTGCTCGTTGTAAATAGCATAAAATCATTTAGATTGAAATTAAAGGGTATGTGAATTATTTGAATTCAGTTCATAATTTGACTTGACTGGAAGAGTGGGTAGAGTAGTAGAAAAGTTTTGATGAATAAACGAAATGCATGGGCTCTGGACTTGCAATTGTCATCCCAATTTTTTACTTGGAACATGTGATTTAACCTCTTGAAACCATTGTTTTCATTTTAAAAATCAGAACTAACAATAGCTGTTCTGCCAAATAACAGTGCTTATGATACTCTAATGAGGAAATGCACATAAAATCAAAAAAGTTACAAAGAATTAAATTAAGAAAGATACAACTTTGAAATATATTTTGAGAACAAATCTGAAGTTAAAATTAATCTTCTTTGTAGTTTTATATACTTAATGCAATGTTCTGTACATTACAGTTAATTATTCATTAAAGGAGCAAACAAAACAAGGCATGTGTTGTGTTAAGTGTTGGGAGCCAATTGAGGACAGTTGGGGATACTGAGGCTGTGGCAAACTGCTACATGCCGCTATGCGGGACCTATGCCTGAATGAGCGGCTGGATAAGAGAATCTGCTTAGTAACTGCATACACAAGGCTTGGACACCCCCAAAGGTACCCATTCCCACAGCAAGCCCACTGCAGAGCCCACCGCCAGGCTTGTTTACAGTTTCATGATGGACTCATTGCTTATAGGATTTCGGGCCTCCTGAAATCCCCCGCCCTAGTTCCTGGTTTCTGTATGCCTACGCACAAAGCCCCCTGCTGAAGCCCCCTGGCTAAATTCCCCTACACAAAAAGAAACATACTGCCTATATAACCAGAGCCTTTCCAATAAACGAGGCCTCAGTTTGCCACCAGCAGGCTGAGGTCCTCCTGTCCCCAATACTTTGTGTCTCTTCTATTTCTCATCTCCCATCCAATCCTCTCAGGGACCGTTCGGGGGCTCCTGGCCTGATCAACCAGGCGTCCTCGGGTGGGTCAAGCGGGCCTTGACACCTAAGAACTAAACACTTAAAATGAATCCTTTAAGCACGTTTATTTTTAATCTATTTTTCGACAAATATTTTAATGTTATCATAAGCAAGCTCTGTACTAAATTCAGTGAAAATGGACACGGATTGCTTGATGAATAACTTAATCAATGAGCTCCTAGATTAGTGGAAACAAAGAAATACACACCACTTACTCTGACCCATGGTACTGTATTAAGTGTGGGAAGTGCAGTCTATAAGTGCTATGGGAAAAGGGATGAGAAAAGTCATCATTCTTTTGGAAAATGTTGTAAAAAGATTAACAACAAAGATACTATTTGTTACTTAAAAGCTAAGGGGAGGGAAGGTAACTGACAGCCAACACTTCAAAACGAATGCCACAACTCTATACCAGACAGTTGAAGCACTTTGTGTTTGCTGAGTGGCTTCATTATCACAACATAAGAAGTCAGATTGAATTGTAACTATAAAGTTAGTTTTAATCTTACCCTTTTAACGCAGGAGGGAACCAAGCCTTAGTTTAGGTGGCTGCCCCAACAGCACATGCCAAACTAGTAGCAGAGCTGGGAATCCAGCTCTCACAGTCTGACTACCACCCAAGTGCTGAACCTCTATTTTATACAGCTCTGATGGTGCACGTCAGCAGTTTCCACAAGTGGGAAAGTGAAAGTGTGCATTTCACCCAGAGGAAATGGCGTGTGCAAAGAAAGGCACCAGGCAACTGGAGCGTGGGGAGGGACACATGTTCTAGTGGCTATGAATGCAGCCAGCCGAGGGTGGGAGGGCAGTCATGTAACATCGACTCCTACGATGTTCACAGAAAGGAAGGCCTAATATGACCACTTTACCTTGCTGTAGTTAGTCAGATGGTAGTCCCTGAACCTCAAAATCAGTTGCTTTGAAAAATATTTTATTGTCAGTCTTGACCAGGATTTTCATAGATATGTACGTTATGTTTAGATGGAAATCACGCAGTCTGGAAAAGTATTTACTTAGCCTTTCCTACTTGGGAGAACTGAGGCGGTTGAGATTGATACTGTCCTGAAAAGTTACAACAGTCTATGTGAACCTTCTCCTAATAGAGGGAAGGAAAATCCCCAGGCACAAAGCCCAAACAATTGTATAATTTTCATAAGTGAAGGGATATTATAATTGTATAATTTTCATAAATGAAGGGAAATTATATTAACACATTATATTAACAGCATATATATATATATGTATATATATATATGTATATATATATATATATATATATATATATATATAATGATTCTACTTAAAACCAATATTGTGTCACTTAGTTCTTACTTGGTAATATCACAGAACTATGAGCCACATCGATAGTAAACAATGTGATTTCACACTTTACAGTTTTCTAAGAACAGATCAAGAAGACAGGATTATAGGAACTCAGTAGTTTCCATGGTTTCAGAGTCAAGCTAATGATTTCAGGATCAAGTGAACAGGTATGAAATTTTATAGATTCTTGAAAACTACAGTGGCGATGAGATATTGATTATACATATGCATCTGGCTGGAAACTGAATTTCAGATTTCAAGATAACAAAATACCATGTTCCAGTAAATCTTCAAATATCATGTCCCTTGTCTAAAATGCATCTTCTAGGGATTGGAATGTTTTAAAAAATATGTATTGGCTAATCATTGGAGAACTTGAAGGAATTACTTGAATCTGGTAAACATTAGAATGTCCCCAAAGATGACAAGCTCATGCATTCTTTCATTATTTCCTGGGAGAAATTGAAGGTATTTGTAATTCAGTTAATTTGGTACAAAATGTTTTTTTTTAATTTGTTCATTGTATCCTTTTTTAGACCATTAATGTGAGCATTTCTGTGGAGAAATAAAAATATGCTATTTATTGCTTTTATCTTCAAGTGTCTCTCAGTTGAATAAAACTGATAGACATATTTGCAATAAAATAAGTGCTATTACAAGATCAAAAGGGTTGTTTATGTATACAAAGAATTCAAGTTATTCATCCTAACTTAACACAAATAAGCGAAGATAAATCTTCAGAGGAAAAAAAAATCAGATATATAGGCATGGGTTAATAGTTAGAAACGTCCTATTACCTATCTTTCATATATACAGTTTAGTTGTGTATCCTGAAAGGGTTTAATAGAGTATCACCTTACATTTAATGACTACTTTAAAATTAGCTAATGAATTTAAAACACATGACCTCTTTAGATACTCAGAATAGCTGTGTGCAGCAGACAGGACTGGTGCATTCAATTAAGCACGGCAGAAATCGGGGCTCAGAGAATATGATACATTGTAAAACTCTGGGCAGCTGAAATGAGACCATGGGTTCTCTGATTCTTAACCTAATTCTTTTTTCTCCACACATTGTATCTTCTAGGCACAGCTTGGGGAATTGAATCATCTGTGGAAAATGAGAGAAGTATATTGTTTTTCATGCATCTCTGTCAAATATGTAGTGTCCTGCAAAAACTAGAAAATGATACTGTAGAAGTTTAGCAAAGTTATCCTAAATAACTATTACACCTGCCTCAGAGATATCTGTTGTATGAATGTTTATGTCGCTTTTCAGGGGTATCTCACTGCTCGTGGTAAAGTCAAGGTTAAAGGAAACGGAAAAATATAAAGCCTCATTAATATTGGAAAGAATACACCATATAGTCGCTAATGAGGCTCAGCAAGCCCCCACTGTGTCCTCAATAAACAAGAGGAAGAACCATTCAGTTCAAGGATGAGAGCACATGCCTATCACACCTCCCAGTTATGTACGTTTTTATTCGGATTAGAAATACCTGCACCTTTTCCAGTCTGTGGGGAAAACCATTCAACACCTGTCACTTTCTCTTTTTTTTCTCCTTAGCATTTACCTTCCAACGTACTGTATATTTTGTAATTTATTCTGTTTAGTCTGTGTTATCCATACCTGACTATGAGCTCTCTAATGGCCAGGATGTCTAATCTGTTTTTTTTTTCCTTTTGTTGCATTCCATGTACCTATACATGGAATAGTGCCTGACACATAGTAGGTATTTCTAAATATTCATTTATGATTAGTATTATATAATTTATAATTGTCATTTTATGATTTGATAGTTTATGTATTTATTAAATAAGTGAATTAATTCTTCAATTAGCT
This sequence comes from Hipposideros armiger, assembly GCF_001890085.2. Lineage (NCBI taxonomy): Eukaryota > Metazoa > Chordata > Mammalia > Chiroptera > Hipposideridae > Hipposideros > Hipposideros armiger. Next base: position 139,075 of record NW_017732143.1, on the reverse strand, counting down.
TTTAAAAATGTCACACAATGGTTATTTTTATTTAATACAATAAAACAAAATGTGCTATAGTGTTATATGAACAAAATAACAATATAATAATTGGTGTAACATATTTTTCCCCACAAGACTATATAGGGATACAAGTGTTGACACAAGATTGAAAGGGTTGAAAATGTGGATGTTATTTTTATTTAATAATTCATTAATTTATTTTTTTAAATGTATTGATTGCCTATCATATGCCTGGAATAGCGCTGCAATAGTGTATGGTAAACCATTGTGTGTTTAACTGAACAAACCAGTCCTGTGTGCCTCACACAGCTAATGTGAGATCCAAAGGACTCATGAGGTTAAACTCATTCGCAAATTTTAAAGTACTAAATAAACGAAGGTGATACTTATTTTTATTAAACCCTTTAAGGGTGCATAACTAAACTATTTATGGTAGATAGGTAACGGGAAGTTTCTAATTTTTAACCTATGCCTATATATCTAATTTTATCCTCTGAAGATTTATCTCATCCTATTTGTGTTAAGATTAATAACTTGAATTCTATGTATACATAAGCAACCCTTTCAATCTTGTGTCAACACTTGTATCCCTATATAGTCTTGTGGGGGAAAATATGTTACACCAATTATTATATTGTTATTTTGTTCATATAACACTATAGCACATTTTGTTTCCCCTGGGGACATCAAGAAAGCCTTGTAGAGAAAATAAAACTTATGCTGACACTTCAAGGATTATATTGTAAAAAGGATTATTAATGTTGATGTTAAAGGTTGAGTTATGGTACAGGCATAGGAAACATTTTCGAAGGTCTTGAGACTCAGAATGAGCTCATGTGATGAAGAATAAAATAAGTATTGTGCGACTCTCGCCTAGTGACATGGGAACAAACACAGGGAAACACGACTTGACCTGGAATCCTGTCATGTAGGATCTGGTACATCATAATGAGTGTCTGCATATTAATTACAGTGGAAATATGATGAAATATATTATCTTTATATTAAGTAAAAATGAAAATCAATGGAAGAATTTTAAGGAAGATCTGTGATTGTAATAATTTACATTGTACCAGATTGTTCTTTGTAGTGAAGTGGGAATGAAAAATTAGTTAGTAAAAGGCAAAACTAGATGCAGAGAAATATTTTAGAAGGTTATTTTGGCAGGCCAGGTAAATACATAGAGGTGGCTTGGCTGTGCTGCTAGTAGTGGGGATAGGATTGAGCAGATCATTCATTCACTCAGAAAGTCGCTTTTCAAGTATTTGCTCTTTTTCATGCATTCCAGACACTGACCGACCAGTCACAGGTAAACGAGACCCTCTTGGGGCTTATAGAACAACTTTTAACATTTTTAAACTATGACTATACGGTGGTAAAAAATCATGTTTCCCAAACAATTTTGACAATCTGCTTGTCAATCAAATATTTGACCTTCTCAAAGCACAATATAATTGGCAGCTTCCGGGAACATTCCGTGATCTGACTGAGCCATTGTGGTTGGTTTATGCAGGTATCGATACAGCTTTGTCTAGTGTGGAAATTTTAATTGTGGTTTTGGTAGGCTTATGAAATCCACAACAATTTGTTTCAAAGAAGTGAGTTCATAAGGAAATATAAAGGAAAATAAAATAACTGAGTGTGACACATGCAAAAGTAAGATTATTTTAATTAATCTATACAAGTACACATTGTGTTTTAAACTAAAGACATCCAAGGGCAACTAATTTCAGACAAATTTTTTCATCAGTTACTGACAGTCTTCAATTGGTCGCAGAACCTATTTGAAGATCTTTTATAACACGTTCACATTGCCCTTATATTTTACTTATTTGTGGACTGTTTATTCTAAAGCACACGTTTAGTACACTGTTTAGTACACTGACTGCACAACCTCCAATGCCGACATGCTCGCACTAAATCCTCAGTCAATAATTGCTATATTAAAAAATAGAACTGAGTATGTTCACTACTAATTCTGAATACTTTTCAACACATATTTGATGAGCTCTTACTCACTGTTCTCTAAGTTCCAGCCTTTTACCTTGACAGTTTGCAAAGGAAACCTGTACTAGCTTTAATTACTTCTCTCCCACGTTGCAGAACATTTCCTTCAGGCATATTAACCATAAAACACTTAAAAATCTATCTGAGCAAATGCATTGGACTGGTAGAGTTTGAGATGTCATAAAAGCGTTTTTCTCTTTTTTTCTGGAGGTTATGTTGAATTCTGTAAAGAATCCTGAAGGCTTGCAGTTCGTTTGCCCAGTAGAGGGAACGGGAGGCAGTGATGAACATATATGTACATTAATTGTTCTACGCTAATGTCAAAGAGGACAGTTCCACATTGAAAAGGATATTTGAGCTGAGTTTGATCTTAATTCTTTTTATAGATTCTCATTGATCTGGTTCTGAAGCAATTACTTAACAAGGACATAGAAAATCATAAAGGAGAAAGAAGCTCAGCTAATGACAGTATAAAGACACTTCTGATAAGTGGTCAGAAATGTGATCAAGGGCGATTTGGGTTGCTTAAATCACCCTGTATGGGCATCTGAATTGCATTAATGATGGTCGCATTCGTGTGCTATTAATCCTCATTTTACACAGGCAAGTGCATGCCAAGAATGTAATGACATTCAAACCAAAATACTAAAACTACAATGGTTATATATACTTCCATTTTGAATGGCCTGTAATTGCCAACCAGCTTAAAAACATCTCTAAAACTTATAGTAACGTTTTTAGGAACTGTCTTAGCATTTCAAATAAAAGAATCAAAACTCACACATGAATAGCACTTTTCTTATAAATTGATCAATCACTATACAATAGATTAATCCCAGTAGCATTATTAAATATCTAGCACTGTTACTTTGAACATCCTCAACCAGAAAAACTGATTGCATGTTCTATTAGTGAGGATAATAATTTCTAGCCGCTGTTGAGAATATTCACAAAACCTTAGTGGATTATCACAATAAGAGTCTACTTCTCACATATTCCAACACAGTTCAGGTGTGTCTAGAGTGCTGCTATCCTGCAAGAAGGATCCAGAGACCCAGGCTACCTGCATCTACCAGAGACCCATGGTTCCAGCATCCCCTACATCTGCCTCACAATTCTCCACTGGATCCTCTGTACTCGGTTGGCAAATGAGCAATGACAGGCTATGACAAAAAGTAAAGCATGTCTTGTGGCTTAGCCTATGATGGACATCCCTTCTACTCACAGTCCTTTGGGCAAGTCACATAACACGTAAGCAATCATCAGAGGGCTGCAATTATGAGAAGTGGTGTCTCCCACACGCTCAGTATGAAGAAATGGATTAGTGACAAATCACTCAATGTCTGTTACAATACCTATGTAGGCAGCCTCTCCACCTTTCTTTTAACCGGGAAATGGGGATTCACGTTTGTTTATTCACCCAATGGGTATTATCAATTTAGCATGCAAATACAGTTCTAAGCAATAGGCTAGGAGCTAGGGCTACACCTGAATAATGTCAGTGAGGTCTCCTACCCTCAAGAGGCTTACATTTTAGAATAGAGAAATAGCAGACATGAAACAAATAAACACTATATAACTAGAGTTAGATTAGTTCTCTGAAGGTAATAAGTGAAGTAATATTGTCAAGATTCTCTAGGGGATAATTTAGATGGGGAAATCTCCAACAGAAAATTTCAACAGGGATCTGGAGTATAAACTGATACTATGAAATAAGACCAGGCAAAAGCATACGCGGCAAAGGGAACAGTGAGCACAGACCTCTAAACCAGGCGGAGCTTGAGGCGGGTAAGGTGCAGAACGCAGGACAGTGTGGCACAAATACAGTGAGCAAAGATAAGCAGAGCAGGCACTCTGGGTGAGTAGCCAGGCAGGCAATACATCGTTCAGAGTCTCGCAGGCCACAGAGAGGATTTGTTTCATTGTAAATGCAGTAGGACCTTAGCATCCTGGAGTATGGGCTCTTTGGCTATGCCTTAGCTGTATGACATTAGCTAATGTTTCCCTCTGGTGTCAAGGGAAAAAAATTCATCTTTTCACCTTGCAAAAAACAATGTAAGCCTATTTTAACCAAACAATATTGTGAAAAGTATATCTGTTTATCATAACATGCATAATATTAAAATTGCTTTTAATATTTTAGAAATAGAATGAGCTCATTTAAATGTTTACTTTTGATAATACATAATACCATAAGGTTTCTGGGGGTAGGGGGGCTATATTGAACTTTCAGACTATCTGAAATCATATACAGTTTTTCATATGTAAGAAGCCATTTTCCAGTCCCTTAGAAAGAAGAAAAATATACTACCGGTCTCTTCCCCAAATTTAAGTTACATAGATAGATAGATAGATAGATAGATAGATAGATAGATTGATATAATAAACATGTATATACATTTTCACTATTTCATCATTTTCTAATGCTGGAATTTGAACATTTCATGCTACATGTAGAATTCTGCCCCCAATTTTACTGATATAATTGACATATACCAGTGTACAAGTTTAAGGCATCCATTGATGAATCAGAAAAAGAGTTAATGAAAAAGCATCTGGGAGCTAAAAGGAAGAAGCCTAAAGATTAACTGATGAGTCAGAAAGAGTTAACAGGAATGAACAACAAGAATAGGTTTAAGATTAACCACTTAAACTCTGAGTCCCCGGCTAACACTATACCTACGGACTGACAAACACCAGGACAATTTTCAGAGGAAGCCAACCATGACAATAATTCTCAGATGGGATCAGCTCGAACTTTAAACAACTGCAAGATAACTAACTCCCTGCATTCAGCATAAAAAATATAAAACCCCTAAATTCCTTCACCTGGGGGCAGGCATCTTCTTTAGATACTGCCATGGACATTCTCTCTCTGGCCAACCTTCAATAAAACTTTCTTTGCTTTCCTACTTTTATGAGCCTTGTGAACTCCTTCACCTTCTGCAAACAACCAGGGGTTAATTCTACACGAATATGTGCATGTGGTGATTTTATACACTTATATATTGCAAAATGATTACTAACATAGTGCTAGTTAAAACTTGTGTCACTACAATTAATTATTCTTTCTTTTTTCTAGTGGCATCAATTAAGGTCTACTTTCTTAGCAACTTTCAAGTACATGATATGATTTTATTAACTATAATTGCTATGCTGTTCTAGATCCACAGAACTTACTCATCTTATAACTGGAAGTTTGTACCATTTGGCCACCATCTCCCATTTTCCTCCAACTTCCCAGCCCTTGGCAATCACCATTCTACTGTTTCTATGAGTTTGGCTTTTTTAGACTCCATACATAAGTCATATCATACAGTATTTGTCTTTCTAAGTCTGACTTCATTTAGCATGATGTCTTCAAGGTATCCATGTTGTTGCAAATAGAAGATGTTCCATGGCTGAATAGTATTCCATCCATTGTGTGTGTGTGTGTGTGTGTGTGTGTGTGTGTGTGTGTGTATATATATATATATATATATATATATATATATATATATATATATATATATATCAGATCCTCTTTACGCATTCATCTTTTGACAGGCACTTAGGATTTAGGTTGTTTCCATATCTTGGCTATTGTGAAGAATGTTGCAATGGACATGGGAGTGCAGATATCGCTTCGATATCCTGTTTTCATTTCCTTTAGGATATATACCTATAAGTGGTATTGCTGGATTACAAGGTATTTCTATTTTTAATTTTTTTGAGGAACCTTCATACTATTTTTCATAGTGGCTGCATCAATTTACATCCCCACCAACCATGCACAAGGGCCCCTTTTTCTCTATATTCTCCCCAACATATAATTCTTGTGTTTTTGATAATAGCCATTCTGACAGGTGCGAGTTGATATCTCATTGTGGTTCTGGTTTGCATTTCCCTGATGATTAGTGATGTTGAGCACCTTTTCCTGTACCTGTTGGCTATTTGTATGTCTTCTTTGGGAAAATGTCTATTCAGTTCCTCTGCCAATTTTTAAAATCAGATTCTTTTTGCTATTGAGCTGTATAAGTACTTGCATATGTTTTATATTAATCCCTTATCAGATATATGATTTGCTTTCCTTTAATAGTATACATGAGGAATTTAAAATTTATATAGAGCATGTGATTCAAGCTTGAAGAATTGTACTTTATATAAGCCAATCAAATTTAGACTTCTATTTTCCTATTCACTGGCACTTAAAGTTGTGACAAAAGCTATTCTTTAAGATACAAAATAATGTATTTTTTTGAATAGTTCTTAATATTTGAATTTTAATGAGCTTTCTATATTGTGTTCTGTGTTACCCTTGATTTAAATTTCAGCTCACTTTACGACTCTAATGAGATGCATAGAAAAGGCACCATCAATTCATATTAGAAATCCCCCAAATCCCTTTACACTGATTCCCAAAATAAGTAGCATCAGCCTCCCAGATACATAATACTAATTTTTATTGATGGTTACCATCAGGAAATTAGCAAGCAATGCACTCTAAGTTTCATTTTGAAAATCATAGAAAGTAAAATAATGAGTATGCTGGTGTTACGTTTTTGGACTATGATGAAAATTTCCAAGAATATATTACTGAAACAGTTTATAAATACCAATTATTTCAAACTAAATGCAGAAAAGGAGTAACAAATTGCTTGCAGAGACAAATCACCTTAATATTCTCTTTTCCTAAGCTTCATATTTATTCAATATAAGTAACAATCAGGACATGTGGTAGGTTTCTTAATAGGAGGCTAGTATTTAACTTATATTTTCCACAATCACTACAACAGTATTTTACTAGCACCCTTCTCTTAAATATCTGTATACACTTTGTTAAATATCTGTGCATATATTCATTTTTGAAGATGTTATTTTTCACTTTTGCCAGGTTATTCCATTAGGTTTATTCAAAACACATCATTTATGGTCCTTGCAATTTCATTTACAATATTTTTTCATTGGTGATCATACAAATAATTTCCAATTTCCAAAATATGTTCCCATTTAAACTAAAATATACTTACTTACCAATTGACTGTTATGAATAAAAAGTAGGAAACTATGAAAAAAAACCCAGGTGGCTTTGAATTTAATGTTAAAGTAACTCTAGTCTGATTTCTTAGTGAATTTTGAGTAAATGACTAAATGAAGGGCATAATCTTTCTTTCAATATTTTGTAAAATGTTTGAATCTTGACTTTTTGTGTGTCATTTCTTTTCCAAGTGTTATTTGTTGCTAGTGGTATAAAGGAATGTAATCAGTTGAATTGAAAAGATTTCATTTGAATAGTATGCATAAATGATTTAAATGCAAGTATCCTTTCACTGAAACAACATTTAAATAATAATTAGAGAAATATGGCTTGAAGGATAATTAGTGCATTATGAATAAAATTGAATAAAGAATGAGAAAAGAAATCTGTTTGTCAGCCCAACTCATAATTTGAATACTGGGCATTAGCATTCATTGGACTTGAGTTGCTAAATAATCAAAAAGATAAATGGAAAGCATTTATATTTCGGAAAATAGTATCAGCAAAGTGAGAACACACAATAAGCACACAAAATGAATAGCTGAATTCCAGAAAATATTTTGGGTTCAGATGTTAGAAACTGTAAAATTGCCCTCCATAACTTCCTCCTTGCTGGAATAGAGCAGTGAAGTGGTTTCCACCAAATATGTAAGTTGAAATGTGATACTTAATTTGGAGAATTTAATTAAAAACAATAAAGTAGAACACTACAGGAAAAAATAAAAACATGGATAAGTTACTTAAGTGACATCTGGTATTTATAAGTCAAAACAGAAAATAAATATCTAATGGGTTCACAGTTTTAAAAATAAAAGCATACTAATAACGACAACACGACAAAATAATTTAGAGTTTACCACTAAAGAACAACTGCATAGGTGTATCAGTCTGGATTACGCTATGGTAACAGACAACACCAGAATCTTCGTTATTATAAACAGCGCATCATTTCTCAGCCAGTCTGCATGCCTATCACAGATGTTCAGGTCTGTAGGGAGTTTCTGCTTATCACAGGCGCTCAGGACTCAAGGATGAGGAAAGAGCCTGTGGCTGTAGGCCCCCACAGTCTCTCTATCAGAGAAGCATTGGGGCAGAAAGCAAAACAGAAAATCATGTGTTTGAGGAGATCTTCAGTTGAATTACAACTCTTCCTAGCTGCATTCTCAAAAAATTACTCATGTACAAGGGGATCAGAGATGATCTGAGGTGGGGCGCAAAGTGTACCTAGTTAAGGACAATTAATTGTTGGTGTTAGCTCTCCTAAACTCCTTCCCAGCTCACCTACCTTTCTAATGTGAGTTTCCTCCAGTACGTCTTTAAAAATGAGGCACCATAGCACATGAAGTTTGAATCTTCCATTTAAATATTGCTTCTATTTTTACATTCCTTTCCCAGACTTTTTTTGCCTTTCCTTCATTAATGGAGCCTCAGGACACTGACCCCCATAAGACGCAGCTCCTTTAGAGTAAGCAAGGAGGCTGAGGTACAACAAACTTAACTGAGGTATTGGAGATACATAATTAAAACAGAACAAAACAAATAAAACAAAACAAAACCCCACAAAAACAATTGCAATATAGGAGCAGAAATTTTATAGCTGTGTGCTAAGGTACATTTTCCAAGTCTAGAAAAAAGCCATCAAGGTATGTTAGATAGGCTGCCACTGTCAGATTACCAGCGGTGTCGCCTTGTCTCTATCTTCCCAAACTCTGCTTATTCTAATCACCGTCTTCTAAATTTCCACCTACAGGGAGTAAAACTGATAAGTACCTCAGAATCCAGGATCCAAATTTCCTAATATATGTATATGATCTTCATATACTCAATACACAAATATGCTTAATTAGCATAATTCCCTAAACTTGACACATTTCAGCTTTGAGTAACATCCCAAAGAACTTCATGAACACTGACACACCAGATACATTTAAGAGGCACAGACTCTCAAAGTTTGAAGTCCTTGAAGATCCCTGTAACTATGAGAACACACACACACACACACACACACACACACACACACACAGAGGCATTGGGAATGCTGTAATAACTGGCTCAAGGCTCTGATAAATGGGGGCCTATAAAGGCCCACTATAAATATATGTATACGAGTAAATCACTCTACAGATCTCTCTGTTAAGTATGTTACTAGTCTGTTGGTTTGCGTGTTCCAACAAATACTGCTACCTTAGATCAGCTGTGAGGTTGGCCTCCCCCAATTACTGGTCACTGAGTGAGAGCTCTTTTCAACATCACCCCGAAACACGGGGATCCTGTGTGATCTAACCTAGTCAGCCCCAGCAGCAGAGCTTCTGGTTCTCCTGACGTGCCCCGACTTTGTAAAGCCACCACGCTGATGGAGCCGGGAGGGAGGAGAACTCGCCTGAGACAAAACAACACATATTGCAACTGGTTTTGGTTTTCTTCTTGTTTGTTTGTTTTACCACAGGTTTACTAGTTTTTCTAGAATAATCGCTTCTCAATTTCTCCCATGCCTATTGTGTTTAAACAATTCCCATGCCATTTATTTCATTTTAGGGCTGGTGTCCAGGAGTTCCAAGAATAGCATTAACGAAGGCAAAAGCAGAAAAAGTCCAGAAAATGGAAACATGTAAGAATGACTCAGATTTTGATTTTAAAAAGCAGTAGTTAATTTCTTACAATGGGAGTTGATATTGTTCCAAATAGTCATGAATTTTCTTACCTAATTGGCCATAACTATTTGACGCTCTGCCCAAACTAAAGGCTCTCTCTAGGAATTGGAATTTGAAACTGTTAACCAGGGAAGCTGGCAGTGTGTGGTCTGATTTTCAGAATCGGTAGTGTTTTCATAGAAAAAAATCCAAAAATTCCTATTTTGTGGTTCTTGTCTGGAGCTCTGCTCATCTGCTCCTTCAATTCTGTCATCTACTGCAATATTCTTCCAATCCTTTCTCTCATTTGGCTTACACTAGGAAGAGTGGTGTCTATCACATCACATGGAACCTAAATGTTTTGTACTGGGATTTTTATGTAGCATTGTGAACCACACAAGCTTTAATAGTCCAGATGCTGAACTCAGTGAAAGGATTCATTTCTACATCAGTCCTAATGTTATCGAGATAAGCAGTCAAATTGTTTTCAATGTGTAATTTTAATAAACATGTTATTGTCTTTTTAAAATCGTTGACTGCAGAATATGTAACAAAATAGAAAACATTTTTAAAGCAGATGTGATGAAAGAACAGTGAAGTAGTCTTATGGCTACAAGTATGATTGCAAGAAGCCATTCCTCAGTCCATATGACCCACAGCGAGGAATTTCTGTCTGGGATATGACCTACAATCCTTACAGTCCTGTCTCATCCGATTTTGTTTCTCAGTAGAAATCACAAGCAGGTGCTACCACTTCCTTTTATAGTAGCTCCTGCTCTTGGCAACTATTACAGAGGTGTCCTCTTGATGCTTCTTGAGATTAAGCAATCCCAAAGGTGTATTTGCTCCAGTTATTCTATAAATCTTAAACAAAAATACTTATGATTTTTAGATGTCTTAATTGATTCATGCCCAATTGCAATTGGATGTCTGCTTATTTGTTTAGGCTTTTTATTTTATTTTTTTTTTAATTGTTAGTTTCAGGTGTACAGAACAATGCAATAGTTACCCTTTTCACCCTCACAAAGTAACAACCCCCCACCCCCCATCCACTGCCCTCCCACCCCCATATCATGCTTATCTATTACAATTCCATTGAATCCGTTCCCGCACTCTACTCCGTGTCCCGAGGTTATATGTATGTATAATTATAGTTGACATACAGTGTTATTCAACATCAGTTTCAGAAATACAATGCGTTGATAAGGCCTCCACATCAACTATGAAGTGGACTCCCCAAAAGGGCACCGGTCCATCTGGCTCCCCAAGAAATGCCCACAACGTCACTGATTGGGATGAGACAATACAAATTGGTAATTGTTTAGGCTTTTAAAAAAGTCAGTATTACTAATTGTATTAAGGGGGAAAGAAAACACTAACAAACTTGAAAATTAAGAAACATGGGTTAGAGGACTTGCTGTTTTACTTTTGAATATGACGAATAATGTATTGATTTGTTTCATTATCTAACTGGATAAAGAGATATAAAGAATATTTTTTCTCTAAAAAATAGTGAGAATTCATAGATCATATTATAAGCTTCGTGACCATAACAAATATATAAGATTTCTACTTTACTGCATTAATAGTAGAAGGAACTTTAACTGCAGATTTCAGAGGTACTAATCAGGACTCGTAAATCTAAAAAAATGCATATATTTTAAAAATCCACTGATTTCAACACAACTATGATCAATAATATGTATAAATTAGAATGCATAATAAAATGAGTCTGATTCATATAATAGCAAGTAAATGTGTTATATATTCAAAAATGTGTAAAGCATTAAATACAAATAAAATAAAAGTTTAGCTAATCATAGTAAATAATCTACTTTATTGATCTAGTCCCTGACAATTTCTGCAGGGTCATTTTCCGAATTCTCTATTGGGTTTAAACTCTTTCAACTGTACTAAGTTGAAGATTCTGTCAGCTCTGAATGTTCACATATTCTATTAACTTCCCTGGAAAGCTCCCTCTAAGCACCACATACATAAACCCAAATTTCCCTACTAATATCCTATTTATGCTTCAGCTGTAAAGTTAAATTTTTTTTAACTTAGATTCTTTTTAATAAGTTCTCATCGCATTTGTGATCAGCTAGCTTTTTGATGTTTGTCTTCCCAATAGAAAATTTAATCCCAAAGAGGAAATATGCCCATTTTGAGTACTGTTAGAGCACCGGTTCCTAGCACAGGAGCTGTGTATCGTAAGTCATCAGTGAACAGCTTTGCTAATACATTGAATTATAGCATGTCAACATAGATAAGAGCGAAAATCAATATTATCTTCAGTAATATGCATGTGAGAATTATGTTTCACCTATTTAATTTCCTTAAGGAAATGATTAAATTCTCACTAATCATATACATCACTAGAATAAACATATATTTGAAAACATCTTGTATAAATTTTGGATTTTCAGTTGGAATGTCTCATTTTTTTAAATTTGAAGTGATTGAGAATAAAAATTTAATGTGATCATATAGCCCTGGATTTTACTACATCATAACTGAAACTAGAGTCTTGGATATAACGGAGGACACTTTTCCTAATTTATTTACCCTTCTAACAATAATTTACCATCTGCATTTTAAGTAAAACTAAAGGGCATGATATTTTAGAACCAAGGGAAGAAGAGATATTTTAACCATGATTATATACAATAAAAAGAAAATAAATTATGTCTTCTATTTTATTTCCATTTTTAAGAGTTGATAAAGCTAGTGGCAATTTTTAAAAATATCGACGGTCTTATTTTTTCCTTTCAATGTAAAAACAAAACAAGGTTTTTGTTTTAATCATCTTCATCACCCTGTCATTTGACTTATACTTGGCACTTTGTAAATGGTCAGCAAATATTGACTCTAAAAAAAAGACTGAGTGGATAAGGAAATACAAGAATAGCAGAAATATTTACTATGCATATTTAAAAACTAATGTGGCAATTTCTTCCATACTTCCCTGTCCCCTGGCATTGTCTCAAAATAAGGAGCTGCCATGTGCAAAGCTAGCCCAATAAAAAAACTTGCCAGAATTCACACCTTTCTGTAGACCCTCCCTTTGCATCAGGGCTTTCCCTATGTTACAGGTTGGATTATGTCCCCCAAAATTCATGCATTGATGTCCTAACCCCCAGTATCTCAGAATATATCATTTGGAGATAAGAACTTTACAGAGGCAATTAAGTTAAAAAGTGGTCATTAAGGTGGGTTCTAATTATACCACTGGTATCTTTCTAAAAAGGGGAAATTTGGGCACAGACACACACAGCAAGAATATGTGACGATGAAAGCAGAGATCTACGATCCAAGGGATGCCAAAGTTTGCCAAAAAAACACCAGAAGCACAGAACAGAGTTTCCTCACAGCTCTCAGAAGGAGCCAACCCAGACACGCTCATCCAACCCACAGAGCCATGAAATCTCATAATACATTGTTTTAAGTCATTAAGTTTTGGATGCGTTTGTTATGTGGCAATAGATCAGTGGGATGCCACTGTTCTTGAGTTAGTTTAATGCAGTTTGGTGGTTCTCAAAATGTTCTCACATGGACACCACTCGGAACATGGGTTACAAGCGCAAATTCTGGGGCCTGAATCAGAAGCTCCGGGGGGTGGGGCTGCACAGCTGGTGTGTGAACAGGCACAGGGGATTCTGCTGCACACGCCCGTTTGGGAACCACTTTAAATCCCTTCTCATCCAATCCTCTACAGGTTTAGTTTTATGGAAAACAAAGGCAGATGAAATCGTAGACCTTAGCCTGGCCTACACGTGCTTGTTCCGTCAGTCCAGGACCTGCCTGCCGTTCAGGTCATGCAAAGCCTCGGCCTGAGGTATATGTTCCTGCTACTGGCTTCCCTCAGCCCCTATTTCCTGACGGCTCTGCTTTCTCTGCACGTCCACTCACGGGCCACTGCCTTGTCCTGGGTCCCTGTCCCTTTTCCTCTTCAGTTCTATTAACCCTCATATCTCCGCTACACTCCACTGCCGCAGGGAGCCTTTGCTGAGATCCCAGACGAGGTCCGCTGTCCCGACGCTAGGCCTTCAGTGCCCTGTGGACTTTTCCTGTAGGCCGCTTCTTACAGCTGAACCTGTACACTTGTCTGTGCAATCGTTTAGCGGTAGCTTCTTCTCACAACAGACCGTAAACTGAGTAGAGTAGGAACAAAATTAGCCAACTCATTGCTAGGTAGAGTAGTAATGATAGTTATGCAAACTCTCTGTAGCACTCTTTTTACAGACATGTATATTTAGCTAATTATCTTATTTAAAAACGCTTTGTAAATAACGGTGATAAGGCCATCCTCAATTAGGTCTAGTTGAAGGAAAAAAAATGAATTTTTGTCCGTATTCCATGATTATCACACCTTTCCAAAAGAAATAAAACCTGTTCAAAAGTGGGATGTGTTTTACACCTTAAAGCTGGAACTTTTCTAAATACCAAGTAATAATACTTTACAAGAAGCGCGCTTTAAAAATGTTTGAGGAGGTTTTTTGTTTAAGAATAGCTAAGTTCATGTGTTTTACACACATATTTTATTGGTATATTCAGATGTAACAGTTCAATAGAAAACATGAGCAATGACTCTTTTCAGGGATTACTTTGAATACTTTTAACAGTGGGCATGATATAGACAACAAGAAATCAGAGGGGTGTCCACCATCGTGCCCCAGCAATCCAAGAGGACCTGTGCTGTACCAGGCACGAAGTCTTTCTTCCCAGACTGTGGCTTCCAGGGGGTCTGGGGAGATTCAGGAGAACGGCCACAGTGACCTGGGTACTGGGGTGGGGTCTTAAGAGGGATAAGCCCATAACAGGGATAGTATCGATTCACAATGGCTGCTGGCAACGCTTCAGCCTGGTTCTGTGAACTCCAGCGTGAATGCAGACAAGTAGGACATATTTCCTGTTCCTCAGCCACACGTAACTCTTTAGGAGGCTGGGGGAGTGAGGACTCTAGCTGGGAAGCCTCCGCCAGAACAGAGTAGAGACAGTATGCTGGGATGCAACAGTAGTCCCCGCCCCCTAAAAGTGGTCTAAGAACAGATCCTCAAAAAAATATTTGTTGAATAAATGATGTTTCTAAGAAACGTACTTGAATTTCAGGCATCGTGGGGAGGAATGTTTCTACTCAAAAACTACATTTTATTTATATTAATAGAGGCATTATTGAAGAAAGTTTTAAAAATACTAAATCTACTTCTCTCTAATCACATTTTTTCTTATTATCACGCAATTTAGTTCACGCAACTGCATTTGATCTCTGCTGTTGGCATGGACAGGTACAAGATGATAATGTCTTCCTCATAATCAAATATGCAGAGATAAAGGAGGAAGGGAAGGAAAAGCCACGGTGATGACACCTACGCAAAGCAGCCCTATTTGATACTGTAGCAAAAGCTCAATTCCTTCAGATGGGCCACCCTGGGCATTTGTTTTGATAGTTCAAAAAGAGCGATCTAATGTGTGTTCTACTTAAAATTGAACAGGCTTAATTTAGGCACAAGATACATTTCTTTAGCGATAGTTATCCAGCCAACTAAGGTTTACGCGTTCCACTAATTAAAGCAAGGTGTGGGTAGGTAGGAAGTAAACTGTGATGGGGAAAGGAATGACTCCTAGAGCTTGTGAGGGTGTGAAGAAACACAGGAAGAAGCATCTGATATAGAAACACACTCCACCAATTATTTTCTTGTGTTCTACAATTACATATGCACCATTTATTATTTATTTGCAATAAATTGCATTGCAACTTGTTTAAAAATAACTAAAGGTAACTTACAAACTCAAGCAAAGTGAAATGGAATTAGAAGAAGCAAGCAAAAAAAAAACCATAGAAAATAAAGGAAAGAAGATGAAGCCTGAAATGTTTGATAGATAAGTTACATAATATGAGGCATAAGAAACATGGGTTACAAAGTGAATAAAGAAGAACCTAACATCCAACGTGACAAAGAAAATCAAGTTGCAGGAATAGAAATTCCCATAATTTTCATAGAAAATAGTAACTAGTCTTGATATTTGGATCAAAAGTGATATGCTATTTTTATTATAAGATTCTACACTGCAAAATGTTATGCCTTGCCAATTACCAGCTGTGAACTTTTCCCTGAATTAATAAATAAATGAACCACTGATTAGAATGAAAGCTATTTAATTAATTTCTATTTCAACATTTTATATTTTAAATGGACAGTAAATCATCTTCAACATTTGGAAAACTTATTTTGTAGTGATACTTTGATTGTGTGACTGAAATAAATTTAAATTATTTGCTTTCTTCAAATTATAATACAGTAATACCTTCGTTTGCAAGCATAATTCGTTCCGGAAACAAACTACTCGTATTGAAAGACATCGCTCGTTGCCCAACTTAAAACGTATTAGAAATGCTTGCTTGTTTTGTGGAATACTCGCATACCAGGTTACTCGCAATCCAAGGTTTTACTGTATTTGTAAAGTGCCTCCTATTGGCTTAAATCCATGTTGTAAAAAAGGTGTGCTTCATGTTTGAAGTTCTGTAATAATCTATGGTATATGACATTCTAGGAAGGAGAATACAGCACTTATTTTTAATCCAATTTACCCTTAGTCATTGGCCTCAATAAACTAGAAAGATTTCTAATTTCCCAGTGTGCTATTATCAGAGTCATAAGAAATATAAATATATTGAGGTACAGTCATCAATCCTTAGTCATTTTCTGGATATGGTACTTCAGGGATAAAATCTCATTTACTAACTTGAGTTCATTATTATGCTGTTATACTATGGCTGAAATAATCAGACTTCTGCATAATACATATCATGTCTTAATGTATCGTCATTCATCTGCTTGATTTTATTTTTCCTCCTCTAATATATTTCCCAGTTGTTTGTTGACTTGTTTTTTTTCCCTCTCATTTCTTAAAATTGGTCTTGTTAAAATTATACTGCTCCCTTAATACCACAATATTATAATTATCTTCATGAACTCAATCTCTCAGTTAACTTGCTTGTGTATATGAAGTTTGGCTGCTAAATATCCATTTTAGTGGCTGTGAATTACAACTGTATCTATGAGCAACTGACCAAGATGCAATAACTACTTGTTTCACAAAGTATAAGTTCTTTAGCTTTACAGTGGTTCTCAACCTTTCACAGGGGTCACCTAAGACCATCGGAAAACACATATTTGCGATGGTCTTAGGAACTGCTCCTCTATCCGTCTCTAGGCCCACATGCAGGTGCGCCCACATACGAGTATGTGGCGACCCTGTAAAAGGGTCATTCGACCCCCAAAGGGGTCGCAACCCACAGGTTGAGAACCGGTGGAATGAAGACAGCCCTATGAAACAAGAGAAATTTTGCCCATGTAGCATTTTGCCCAGGTAACATTTTTGTCATTATTTGTATTATTTTTTTTACACATCTGGTCTTCAGACAATAAACATATAGTATTACACTACTTATTTGGGCTAATCTTTTAAAGTTAAATTTAAGTTCCTCAAGAAATGACCTCTATATTAATTTATTCACTAAGAAGATTTATTGACTGCACATCATCTATATGAACGATTTTAGGTGCTTTGATAATGATGACTAGGCTGTAAATTAAAAATAAAAGTACCTTCAAGGTACTTTCAAACAGTAAATTTTTAAAAATTAGGGAGTGGTATATTTTTATATTATTGCATTTTTGAAGAGTCTAATACTGAATATACTTTTACATTTCTTACTAACTGTTCTTTATTTAACAATAACTTAATTTTTTAACTGTACAAAAAAAAAATGAAAGACATTCGTATTCTATGAGTAATCCTACCAGAGTAAGGATGAAGACTTCTATAGCTGGAGTGACCACTGAATTTTTTGTCTAAACAATTTGAGACAGAAAAAGAACAGGAATTTTGTCAAACAACAGGTTTGAATCGGGCCACTCAAGGCCAACCTGTACTTGTCGTTCCCGTAATAGAGTTTTTCAGAGCTGGGATAGAAATGTTTAACCAATTTTGTTTGATTCTAACCAACATATAAGACATTCTGCCAGCCAACCAGATACATTAGAAACAAACAGTGAAGACAAAATGATGTAACACTCCGTTTGGAAGTCAGCCAGGGGAGGAGAAACACAGCATCGGGTCCATTATAGACTCTTAGAAGCTATGCAGTCACATCTTTTCCTGGAGGATTCCAGGTGCTATAGCTGTAGCCCCATTCCCATTTTTCCTGTCATTCAAGTAGAAATCTTGGAGTTTCTTGAGTCAGCAAACTCTTTCAATTATCGCTCAGTGGTTCACCAGAAAATGATGGTCTTTCCTTGTGTTTTGCATATATTACTTAGAAATCTCTGGGTACTATTAGAATTTCTATAAAGTTCAAATTTCTTAGTATTAATTTAATGAAAACGTTTTGTTTTCCTCTTCTCCAAGGGATGAAATAGCTTCCTTCAAGCTGTCATAGTTAAAGGATGATGCTCTCTACAGCCCCTCCCAGGCCTCCATCCCACATCACAGCACAAGTTCTGTTTTACGTTCTGAAGGAAGACTATTTTCTCCATGGTACTAACCACTAGATGAAATGATATTATTCATTTATTTAAATGGAATTTAAAGTACATACTTATATTATTAAACAATGAATAATTTTATCCATTATTTGAATATTTATTATTTAAATGGGTTTCATTACTGACTGTTTTGTTTCTCTCAAATGTAAGCTATATGAGGGTTGGGGTTTTATCTGTCACCACTCTGTCCCTAATGACGAGAATGCCTGGAATAACAGGTGCTCCGTAAGTATTTGTAGGATTGATCAAATATTTGCCTCTAAAATGAAACAATATTGAGAAGTTCACCAAGTCAGCAGGTTTGGGAAAATATTAAAAAGTGAAGATGTTGATTGGAACATAGAAGGGAAGCAGGTACCAAAGTCACTTTAGCAATCAAATGTGTTACAGCTAGAAAATATCACAGCATCAAAACTGGACAGTAATATACTTTAAAAAAGTGAAATGGAACAGACACATCTGTGAATGAGACAAATTTAATAACCATTGAAACCATTTTAATAAAGCATACTAGTACTGTTTGTGAAAATCTGAAAATAGTATATATCTGATCCTGATTTCTGAATGAGAACAAAGGAAATTTAATTGAAATCTGAATTTATATAAATGACAAACATTATTAGGGTTAAGGTTTTTTGATAGGTAGTCCAACTCATATATGTTATATATGTATGTATACATACATACTTCTGAGATATATACTGATGATTTAATATCTTTACAGATATTGAGATTTTACTGCTACTGATTTTAGGCACAGTACATGAGCTTCTTCCAATTGTGCATATCATAGGTTACACAGGGAATAAAACTGAGTTCTGGAAACTCAGAGTAAAAGCACACAGGGATGTATAATGCTTATTAATGGGAACATTGAATGCTGGTAGTCATTTGCAACATACGTTGATATTGTACGTTTATGCCTCAGCATTAGAATTATAAAATTCATGTTTAATAGCATATTATCTCCTACTTTCCCTCTGTACCTTATTATTTGTACAGCATTATAATTCCCACATAATATCATATTATTTCTCATTTTGTTTTGACAGGAAGAACTAAAGCTATGAGATAATTCCTCACACAGGCCATCACGAGTAAAGCGATGTATCCTTCCTATCAAATATTTGCCTAATATTTAGTCTGTTAATAGTAGGCTTAAAGTTAGTGTTTATAATTTTACTCATCTTTCTTCCAAAGACAGTTTTATTTTATTCCTTGATCACAAAAATATATTCTCTAAAGAGATAAAGAGATAGCACATTTAAATTTTACACTGTTACCAACAGGATGTATTTCTCTGGCTAGCATTATATGCTGAAATATTAAAGTTAAACTTGATAACTTGTATAAAGTGATCAATATTAAAATTTCTGAATACCAATCCTGAAAGATTTCTCTTCACTATGTAAGGCAACCCTCATACTTGATTACAATCATGAACTCTTTTTTCACTAGCTTTGCATTTCCAGTGTTCTCATCTACACAGGGAATACAGCAGTATCTCCTGGTCCTAGAGATTGATTGGGAGTGCATAGGGTTTAACGGAAGGAACTGTACATCTTTTTCTGGGAAAACTAGGGCACCGATGCTTTCTTTTATTCTAGACTTAGTGGCATAAAACTGTAAGAATTGGAAGTTTTCAAATAACACATGTATTTGAAATCATAAGAAGTGCATAGAGCTCTAGAACAGGCAGGGATTAGACGGGTTTCATTTGTCTTCTAGCCAGCAGTGTAAGACCTACTCTCTTTGCTGCCAGTTAGGTTTCTAAAAACCATGTCCTTCGGTAAAAGGCCCAAGGCCTTGCGCTCTTACCGCTGCTGTCCTAACTACTGCCCGACTTTATACTTTTGAACTAAACCCCATCCTCTTCCCTGATAATTTTCCCCTTTAACACAACCATGCTGGGTGGCTGGCTTTGCTTTCACATAGATTCTTATTCATCTTTTCTGAGACATCGCCGTGGCACATACTTGACAAGCTATGTTCTCTAATATGCTCACTATAAAATCATGTGTATCAGGGACCTTAATGAACGCCCTAATTTCTACTACCGTTGCCACTAAGTTTCATAAATCTTTATTATTTTCAGCACTTACACACACACACACACACACACACACACACACACACACACTGGTTAGCTTGTAATTACGTGACATTCTGTGCCAAATTAAAAGTAGAATCTATGTCTACAAGCACGTCTTCCTTCCTTCCACCATCATTTGCTGTTCAGAATTACAGTAGGCTCAAAGCATGGCCATGCATCCTCCTGAGGGAGGCAGAGGGACTGTTAGTGATTGAAAGTTTAGATTATGCTTTAAAGTTGAGTTTCTTTCATATTGTAATGGTGGTTCAGGAGTGCGGGAAAGAAAAGACCTCCACTGGAACTCTTATTTCAAAGGAAGCATCATCACCACTCTGTAAGCAGAGGTGACAGTGTTTTAGGTCCCATCAGATACCTTCACAATCCAATCCCCAGGTTACTCATGGCCAGCCCCTAACAAAGAACACAGAGTGCACATAATGCACACACAAAAAAGATAGAATAGCATGAGATCCAGATTACCATGGGGACGTGCTCCGTTTACATCTGGAATGACTTTCTCATAGCTAGAGGCACTTCTCTAAACTGAGGTGAAATAATTATCTCCAGAAAATTAGTATTAGAATATACAAATGGTTTGGCTCTCATTAACACACTGTCACAATTTACTTTATTAAATTAAGGAATTGGTGCACTCAGCATTCGGCAAATTAAAAAAAAAAAAAAGTCTGTTTTGCTTCAGGGAATTGAATGGAACGCAAACATGGCTCTGGGTAAGAGGGCAGGTCTACAAGGACTCCACGGAGATGCCTGATGGATGTCCTGAGGGTGGTGACTGAAGGCTGAGGACTCAGGCACCTGGGCCAAGCAGACTGCACTGACTCTAAAAGCAATTCTGATTTTTTTTTTTTTCCTACAGTGTCACCTGTGGTTGTTCCTGATATGGTCATGCTTAGGATGTGACAGGGCATGCAAAATGTCTCCTTTATTTTAAAGGGGGTTGAGGAATGAGATTAGATCTGCAGACTTTACTATGCTACAAATTTGCTGCATTCATTTTGAAATTTTCAGACAGCACAGATGACTGAACATTGGAATAAACTTTCAGAAAACATTATAAAATATGCTTTTTTCCCCCAAAAGTTTCATTTACTAAAAAATCAGGTACTACAACTCTATTTACAGGTCCTCCTGAAGGCAAGGTATAAAATCAATGATCTTTCAAGATGCATTCCCTCTTTAAAATAATAATTTCATAAGATTTTGTAACTTAAAAATAAACATCTTTTTAATATATGTATGTCAATGTATAATAAACTAAGAAAATATACTTAAGAGATTTCTTTATCATCACCTAAATCTGAAGTTAAAATTTAAGAATACCCAGGTACTTCTTTGG
Source organism: Hipposideros armiger (assembly GCF_001890085.2). Lineage (NCBI taxonomy): Eukaryota > Metazoa > Chordata > Mammalia > Chiroptera > Hipposideridae > Hipposideros > Hipposideros armiger. Next base: position 117,420 of record NW_017732143.1, on the reverse strand, counting down.
CCAAGGACAATAATACCAATTAAAAATTAATTCCAGTTGAAATTTTCTTTCACCATTTAAAGCAGTAACATACCCAGATTATTTTAAGGTATTTAAGTGAGATGTGGTACCATGAGAGATGAATTTATGTTTTTCATTTTAATCTACTGGAAGTGAAGAATCTCTGGTAATTAGAGCAATTACTGAGCTTGCATCTTTATGATCATTCTTCACAGGTGACAGTGGAAGAAACATTAAAGTGTATCACATTTACCTAATTACTTTGGGTGTCAATTATACCATATTGTTAAAAATACAATTATTATACTTGGAGTACTTTAATTTATCTATTTCCTGCTTTTTAAAATTTCTTGTTTATAGATGTTAGAGTAATGCTGAGTCTATGGTTCAGATCATATTTTCCTGTTTTCATTTCCATCTGATCCTGAATAATTTACAGTATAAAAACTTACAATGTGTATCAAAATTATCATCACAAGGCCTTAATTATGTGACATTCCATCTTAATTACTTTATGCTGAAATAGAAATATTAACTATTGCACAAAGGTAGGAGAGTGTGCATTTTGTTGAAGTACAAGTCGATATACTTCCTATTTATCTCAAATTTCTAAGTTGTAAGGCTTCTCCTGATTCTAGTGTTTCTTGTGTGTGAATAAGTATGTAAAAATGGTCAAATTCTAGATTCAAGAATAATACGCAGCATTTAGGGATTCTGGGTCATAGTGCCATTATCAAATGTTTCAACTTCAATACAAAGGATTTAAGTCACAATCCAAGTCTACATGAATAATATGAAAGCAGTCTCTAGTATCTGGTCCCCAGCTTTCCAATTACCCATTTTGATAAGACACTAATTAATGCTTTGAGTTGAACAACTAATGCTTTCAAATGAAAACAACTATTTAGCATCAAATCTACACTGAGCCAAAGTCATTATTTTGAGGGAATGACAATGAGAGACTACATAAATTATTCAAAAAAGCCATGCTGATCACAGCAACTTAGTGAATGACAAAATAATCAAGTTTCAGAGATACAGGTGCCTTTCCTCATTTTTTTAGGTCAGTTAAATAAATGTTATCATGTCAGCAAGAAAACAAATGTTACTGTTTTTTTTATAAAGCATATAATCAAGAAGAAGCCTGGCTATAGATCAACATAGTAATTGGCTATCTCATTTTATTATTTGTGTTGAATTATCCCTTTACTGTGACAAAACAATAAAATATTAATGCAATAAGGATTTCAGCAATGATTACACGGACAACTTGGTAAATTTTAATACTTAAAGGCCAGCCTCCAGAATAACAGGAAATTCAACACAACATGCACCTGTTGAAAACAGCTATAGTGTAGCTAGCTGTCTTAGTCCACCCCAGCTCCTATAGCAGAAATACCAAAAAACTCAAATATGCTCTGGAATCTGGGAGGTCCAAGATCAAGGTTCAGGCAGATCGGGTGTCTGGCAGAGGCCCACCTCCTGGTCCTTTCAATGACAAAAGGGATGAGGAAGCTCTCTGGGGCCTCTTTTCTAAGGGCACTAAGCCCATTCATGAGAGTTCCACCCTCATGACTTAATCAGCCCCCAAAGGTCCCACCTCCCAATACCATCACCTTGGGGTTAGGTTTTAACATATGGACTTTAGGGGAACACAAACATTAGGTTTCTAGCTGCAGCTGACTACCTGGCAATGCTACTTGTCACCACTTACACTATTTGTTACCATATCTTTATCTTCTATTATCATATCAGGATTATGTGTTACCTTTAGGATATGACATCACTTTTTAAAAGACTTTTTTAAGCTAATTTGCAAATTATTTAATCAACATGTTACAACATTAACAGGGTTATCTGATAATCAGCTATCAGAACCAAAAATGGTAAATGAGTCTAATTCCTATCAATGTATATTTAAACTGTAAAACACAATGAACCTCATTTTATAACTTCAGAGGACTCACCCCAGTATGCTGAAAATTAGCGCAGTTGTAAGATGTCAGCTTTTGATCTTTGTTCAGTGGGATCAGGCTCATGTGTCTTGTAGATAAATTTAATTAAAGAGTTTGAAATGCTGTGATTAACGTAGTGCACTCTAAAGACTAGATGAAGTATAGTGCTAAAATTATTTAATCAGCAAAGAAAAAAAATTAAGAAAAAAGTAAGAATTTAAATAACAACATTTTAAACTTTTTTTCAACATCATAGGTTTAGTGTGTAAATAGGGAAAGTTAGGGACACATTGGAAGGTCATTTAACTAAGAGACCTCAAGAACTCTCAAAGATATTTCTTAATTTAAATATTGAAAAACTTGCCACAATCACAGACACTATCTGAAATTATTCCATATTGTTTCTTATGGATGACCACGATGAAACAATATCATGATACATCAATTAATTCCTGCCATAGATAGAGCATTGTAAGAATTCTGCCCAACCTATAAAAGAGTACAAGATAATGCATATGGACATAAATAAGTGAAACAATTTCATAGCTTTACAATAAAAAAGGTCAGAGGTCAGAGTTTTATTGAATTATAAGTTGTGGGTATCAATCACAGATGTGGACAATTACCTCCAAACAGCTCTACCAGTCAATTTCTTCTCCCTGAGCTCATATTTAGAAAAGAGTTTATAGGAATGTAATAATTACTCCTCATCCAATGCTGAAAGTAGCATTTTCAGATATATTTTAATTAATTGTTCTAGTTCATATTAGAAGCTCTCCTAGCTACAATATAATAAAAGCTATAATTTTTAAAGGTTACCAATTAAATATCATAAAATGTATTTGTGAGAACAACAAATCCATACTGTCATGTTATTGTTTAATCCCATTCTCAATTAAAATAAAGTACCTAAGATAATAAATTATACATGAAGTATCAACATGTTATAAAACACAAATTTGAAAATGCTACGTCCAGTTTTTCCGGGTGTCTCATAGATGGGTGGAATAGGACAGTTAGTGACAAGGTGAAAAGTAAGACAAAGATGACATGAAAATGTCAATCAAATGAAACTAACTGAAGCCCTAATAGTGTTTTTGGCCCATATTAACACTAGTCCTGCCCGTTTAAATTTAGGTTACAATCACAGAGTAGGAAGATACTCCGGCAGAATGATACAGCTGAGAGTTTTCAGAATCCTTTAGCTGATACTATGACCGTGATATGAGTGATAACACAGTAAGTTTTAAGTCCAAGACAGTCAGCTTTGCAATGTAGGGAATTCCCACTGCCAGTCAGGAATTCTGGGTAAATAATGGATGTAATCAAAATAAATTTAGATGCACTGGTTCCTATATCTTTCAGTGTAAGAAATTTTATTAGAAAATGTTCTTTTTAAGCATTGAAAAAAAATCTTTAAAGTGTAAATAAGCCTTGGAGAGTTATTGCAAATAACGACACAGCCTGAAAAGCACTGAAGCAGCAAAATTCCATATCTGAGGTTTAGATTGATTGTCACTATAATATAGGATTTTATAGCCTCTCTGGAACAAAGCAAATATCACCTTTTAATGTGAAGTTGTAATTTAATTTTCTTAGCTGATGTAAACCATTTTGCTGACTTTTAATGAACCCAGGAAAATGCTTAATGTGTATAAGCGTCTTCTATATGTGTCCATAACCTGAGTTAGTAAAAATCTGTTGCAGGATTGGATATAAATTAAATGGGATTATTTTTTTCCTTTCATTTTATGTAAAGTATTTTAGATAAATAATAAGTAAAGTTGATGAAGAAAAAGGAAAAGCAAGAGTGATTTTTATCCTCTACCAGACTATATAAAAACTGCTTGTCTTTTGGCAATGGGTAATAGGGCACCGCTGATTAAAAATATGTTTCTGGAAATGTTTACTGGAGATATTGGACCAAAACATCTTGAGACCCATGGACTGTATCATCTTCCTTGGTCAATTTCAAAGTAGTCTGCTCATTGCCACAGATATTTATATTAAAATATGCAAAAGTCATAATAACAGTAGCCTTCAGATTATTCTAAATATAAATTTTAATTGACTATTAAACACTTTAATTCCTGTTAGTCCATTCGCACTTTAAAAGGGTTGAATGCATATATAACAAAGATGTAGTTTTAAGATTTTCTCCCTCTTATTTAGAAAGTAATTTGATATTCTGAACTGACCTAGTTTCATCAGATACTTTCAGTTAATATCAACTGCTTCAATAAATTATTCTCTAGTTTTTGAATTTTACTTTGTAAAAATAGATACTGCCATCAAAAAGGGGAGGTGTTATGTGTTCCATGATCTCTGTCAAGGTTTGTTACGGAAGTAATCCATGGTCAGTTAATTTCCCTTGCCACACAAAATGGAAAAAGGCCAAATGCACAGTAAAAAATGACCACAGTCCTGTGGGGAAATCAGTCATAACAGGAAAAGCCCACATACTACTAGCACCTCGGACTTTTTCTTAAGTTTTTGAAAAAGAAAACCATACTTATAATATGGTGGAGTAGAAAAAGGTACAGGTATCACAGGATACATTTAATAAGATTGGTATTGTATAAGCTTGATGTAAGGGCACTTGGTGTTTTATAAGGAGAAAAGAAAAAAAGTATGTACATTGTTAAGTTATTTATATTAACTCTCATAAGTTATAGTCACAAATAATTCATTTTTGGTGTTCTAGTGTAAAACTTGAAAGACACACAATAATTAAATATATTAAATTAAATATTTTAAATGTATTTCCATTGCAATGATGGCTCTAATAATTTTCCTTTCTTTTCAAAAATTCTGTTGCCTCATAGTTTAGTGGGTAACAGAGTGTAGGGAGGAAAGGGGGATCAAATATATGGTGATGGAAGGAGAACTGACTCTGGGTGGTGAGCACACAATGTGAGATATAGATGACATATTATAGAAATGTACACTTGAAACCTATGTAATTTTACTAATCAATGTCACCATGATAAAATTAATAATAATAAAGAATTACGTTGCCTTAAATAGCTACAACTTTACTTCGGAGTAGCTAAATAACATGTATTATGGACCCACTGATAAGGGCCTTGTTTCCTTGAAATCTTAGTTGCAAATTAGAGCTTGACCACACTAAACAGAAGCAACTGTGTTTCTCATTTAGTTCAACTTCAACAAATTCTTTCCTAGAGCCACTAGGAAAAAACAAAACAAAACAATTTAATCAGCCTTGAATCTGTAATAGTTTTCAGAAATGAACTTCGTACATTTTTTAATTAGTTTTATATGCACAACTGCAAGCTATTGCTTTGATTACTCAAGTTGCCAAGTGCTGCTGAGTGTGGATGGGCACCTTGTTTACTGGTATACAGTGGTGTCGTCTCACTGGCAACATAAATGAATCATTACCTTCAGGCCATTAATGCTTCCGTGGTGCAATGACTTCTTTCCAAGCATGCAAAGCAAGGTATATGAAATCAACAAATAAGGGCCAAGTCCAGAGTAACTACCCTGAGAGAATCGGGACGATTATCTGGAAAAGTCACTGGGAAACATACAATATTTAGGAAAAACGGGATTAGAATAAAAAAAAATTAAAAAATAAACAGAAAAAACCCCAATAAATTCACCCAGTTCCTAACATGTGTCCCAAACTGTAATTAAATCACATCTACTCCTCACCCCACCATCCTTGCCCTAAGGGAACAGGAACATTATTTCAACTTATATATGGTGGCCCAGACCTCATTAAGAGGGCACTGGTAAATGCTTTAGGAAAAGTAGAGACTGGAGTTTTGATTTTTTTTATTATTC
>NW_017732143.1:104049-107120 GCF_001890085.2 Hipposideros armiger | reverse complement strand
CAAGCTCCTTAAAGAGATTGAAATCATGGACCCCAACACTGAAAGGTTTTCATTAATAGAGACAAATATTCATGTTGTATTATCTGCTGACAAGTAAATTTATGATGGAAAAAAGAAAAACAAAAACCAAGCAAACCACTATTAACATGTTTCTGAAAAGGGTGACACCTCCTCAAAAAGAGCCTCAGGCAGGTCATTCAGGGGTGTTCCTGAAAAAGGCCTTGTTGTCACAAGAGATGACAGCTCTGCCCCTGAAGACCTTCCAGGGGGATACGATGTGGACATGGAGGCCGTGATACCGATGACCCTGACCCTGTGTAGGCCTGGGCTACTGTGGGTTTTGCTGTCTTAATTTTTAACAAAATAGTTTAAAAATTAAATAATTTTTTAATAGAAAAATGCTTATTGAATAAGGATATAAAGGAAATGTTTTTTCACAGCTATACAATGTGCTTATGTTTTAAGCTAATTGTTTTTTATCCCGAGATGAAAATTTTAAGGAGTTTGTAAATTAACAGTTTCAGTAAGCTAAGATTCATTTATTATTGAAGAAAGAAAAAAATATGTTTTTATAAATTCAGTGTCACCTAAGTGTCCGGTGTTTATAAAGTCGGCAGTAATTACAGTCATGTCCTAGGCCTTCACATTCACTCACCCTCACTCACTCACTCACCCAGAACAGCGTCCAGTCCTGTAAGCCCCATTCATGGTAAGCACCCTATACAGTGGACTGTTTTTTATCTTTATACCATGTTTTTACTACCTTTTCTATGTGTAGATATGTTAAGATACACAGATATTAACCTTATGTTACAATTGCCTACAGTGTTGAGCACAGTAACATGCTGTACAGTGTCCTAGCCAAGGAGCAGTAGGCTGTGTCATGTAGCCTAGGTGTGCGGTGGGCTACACAGTCCAGGTGTGTGTAAGCACTCTCTCTGATGTTTCCATGACAACTATGCCTAATGATACATGTCTCAGGCTGTATTCCTATTGTTACGAGATAGCCACAAATGATATGTAACCTATTAAAAATGGGCAAGGGGGATGCATTTCAAAGACAATGCTAATTGGTTCAAGTTTAAAAATTATCTATTAGGTTCCTACTTCTGCCAATGCTGTAAGTAGGTACTTCAAACTAATCTCTCATTTAACAACTAGACAAGCTCGACAAAATGTTTGAAGTATCTTCTTGAAGACTCTGTTTGAAGGCTTTAGAGAGCAACCAAAGNTTTGATCACATCTCCTATGCTGTTATGAACTGAATTGTGTCAATTTTCATATTTATTGTTTTCTAAATTGACCTGCCTAAAAGCTTGCAGCATTAATTGTACTTTCCCATTTACCCAGCTACAAACCTTATTCCACCTTCTAAAAGAAAAGCAAATGCCTTATCCATTCCAAGCGGTTAATATGTAGCATTGGGTTAAGGTGTAAAAAACTCGAGGGCATCAGAGACAATTACAAATATTGATGCTGCTGTTATTGTGAACATTAATGGGGGCCGGCCGAGTGGCTCAGTTGGTTAAGAGCTCGCTCAAGAGTGCAAGCTCTGAACACCAGGTTTGCTGGTTCAATTCCCAGCCTGAGCTGAGCAGCCGCTGAGCTGCCAACAGGTGGCAGGATGGCTCAGCTAAAAAAAAAAAAAAAGAGTGGATGTGAACATTAATGGCAGGGTAACAAATCTGATACAAATCTGATTACAATTCAAAAGGGTTCCAAATCTTAGATTTCAACAAAATTAATTAAAACTTTATTGACAGATGGTAAATCATGAAAACTATGGTTAGGACATTTTACTATGCTATTTTGACTGAGATACTTACTATCATAAAAATAATTGAGTGGTATCACTATAACAAAATTCTGTCCAGTGTTACCTAACTTTAAATGTGAAAGATAGTTCTTAAAACTTTCATCAGAAAATGGTAAGAATGAAAGTAATGGTAAAGACTGAATCACTACCAAAATAATATACAGGCATGTGCTGGACAACGACATTTCAGTAAATGGGCTGCATTTACCATGGAGTCCCATAAGATTATAATGGAGCTGAAAAAAACCCCATCGCCTAGTGATGTCAAAAGCATTGTAATGTCAGAGCAACATGTCACTCCCATGTTGGCAGTCACACTGATGTGAACGAGCAATATGCTACCGGTCATAAAAAACTATAGAAAACACAGTTATGTATAGTGCACGAGACTTACTAGTGATCATGAACAATGATGTTACTGGTTTATGTATTTATTATACTACAATCTGTATTGTTATTTTAGAGCGTACTTTTTCTACTGATAAAAAATTTTGTTGCAAAACAATGTTACACAGTCAGAAGCCTCATACATCTGTGTTTGCTGCGTCTCCTGATTGCATCATTTTCTTTTGTGTTTGATTTAATCCCATTTTGATTTGTTCATCCTGGCCCCTATGCATGCAAAATCCACTGCTAATGTTGCCAGTAAGAGGCCACATTGAATGACTGACCTGGAAACAAAACTAAAAGTGATTAAGGAAAATCAGTGATGGTTATTGCTCGCCAGTCAAGCATGTCCCATTCCACCATAGCTACAATCTTAAAGAACAAAAACAAAGTGACAGGAAGTGTTAAAAGGATCTGCTTCATTGAAGGCAATGAGGCTGACTAAAATTCCAGATGGGGCTGTATAAGACATGGGGAAACTTCTAGCAATCTGGACTGAAGACCAGACACTGAAGTGAATCTCACTCAGCACCAGCACCATCACAGCCAAAGCAAAAATTTTTTCGTGATGCTAAAAGAAAAGGCTGGACTCAACTGTGATGCTGAATTTACTGCTAGCTCTGGGAAATTTAAGTGATTCAAGAATCGTATTCGTTACCTAATGTGAAAGTGACTAGAGATTCTGTGAGTGCTGATGTGAAGGCAGCTGAAGAATTTTTGAAAACTCTGGATATGCTGATTGCAGAAGAAAATTATTTGCCAGAGTAAATATTCAGTATGGATGAAACCTCCGTATTCTGGAAACAGATGCCTGCATGGACTTTCATGTGTAAGGAACCCAAGTCAATGCCAAGTTTCAAGGCTTTTT
>NW_017732143.1:100422-101744 GCF_001890085.2 Hipposideros armiger | reverse complement strand
CACCTCCTCTTGAACTCTTAGTTCTCTTTTTAATTTCTCAATACAGTGCTGTCAACATAAAAGAGAACAGTAAGATAGGGCAAGGCTGGACAACTTATACTGAGGAGAAATGGGAAGGCAAATACACAGGCAAATCTAAATTAATTTGAATTGTATAAAGAAATAATAACACAAAGAGAATTAAAATAAAGATTTAAAATATAAGCCAACAAAAATAAAAACACTTGCAAATACTGACCACATGTTGAGTTACAAAGGAGATCTCCACAAATGGCAAACTTACAAATTATATTAAAAATGTAATTCACACTTTTTAAAATAAGGATGCTAATTTTTAAACACTTTGTACTAAATCTTAATATTTTTAGATATAAAATTTTCTCATTCCAGTCAGTAAACATAAATAGCAATAGCTGGAAAATAAAAAAAAAATTAAGAATGTATATTTATCTTTATTTTAATAAACACATTACTGTTAATAATGTCAAATATGAAATGAAAGCTTCTCTGATGATCTTTACTTACACTTTAATCTATTTATAAATAAACATGTAGCTGGAGAAATTAGGATATTATAAATCTATATCGAAGAAAAAATATGAAGCTTACTTTTAAAATATTTTTGGTGGCAATCACTAATTTGAAGTACCAACTGCCAGGTTCTTATCTTATTCTAAGACAAACCACACCCAGAAAAAAAAATCAAAACTTATTCTCTATGATAATTAGATATTTTTGTGTATATTTAGAATATGTGACACAAATTTTTGGAGGGATAGCATTTAAATCCAATGAGGATTAGCTTGTCCAAATTAGAAGTTGGCCTTGTTTCCTATTAAAGACTTAGGGGAAACCAGGCGAGCAGAGTGCCAAAAAGAAATTAGGTCAATCAAACTCCAAAAGAAGAATTTGTGAAATCTGAGATTAGTGTTTACAAAGAGTCTCAGGGTACTTTATTACTAAAATCTTAATTTTTAACATGTAATTAAACATATTTACACATTACATTAAAGAGGAAAAGAAAGAAAATAATGAGGACCGTTTGGTTGATATTAGTGGATAAATTGGAGATATAACGAACATAATGGAAGAGTTACTTTGGGAAGGGCAGTGTACATCATTTAAATGTGATCTCTTAATCAGGATCAAGCCTACCTCTCTCATCTCTCCTAGGGGTGTAATATCATTCTTGACCATCAGAAATACGTGTTTGACAACTTATGCTAATTGACCTTGAGGCATCTTGTCAATTTTGATCAAACACACACACACACACATACACCATACGCATTCACTCAGACACACACTCACACTCACACACA